>NW_027395358.1:0-139027 GCF_047511655.1 Castor canadensis
GGGGACTCCCTTATGGGGACCCAAAATATCACAGAGAGAGGACCCGAGGCTGTTTTCCACCCTACGGTGTTCCTAACTTGAACAGAACACGCAAACGCACATAATGGCTGCCAAGAGACTCCAGGTGATCACATGAATTCTCTTCCTCTCGACACAGAAATTACTTCACTTTGATCTGAGAAGTACACAGGCACACACACACGCTATAGCCAAGGAATGCTTAGGTTCCTCTAGTCACTGAAATGCTTACCACCTCTCAGGAGAATGGCAGGTTTCAGGAACACCACAACCTATGGAATAAACATGAAACTTTCAGGAAGGCCATTCAATACTACAAAGGTTCTCTGAGGGACATCACAGTAACCCTTTCATTCATGGATACGAAGACCTAAAGTCAGAGCCTCACAAGGCTGTTCCTCAAGAGACTTTGGGAAGGAACCTCATTTCTACAAATCAGTGATGGCAAACTGAACAACAAATATCCCAAACACACTCACACACACATAATGAATGATATACTAATACTTATCCTGTATGTGAATTTCTTGCATTCTACGGACTTAATTACAACATTCAGCAAGACCAAAAGACATGGAACATCGCACAGCCTTGTTTATTCCATCTATTTCAACAGACTTACAAGGAGACTTCTGCATGCTTATACAGCGGGTACACTCAACGAGTGGGAAATCTTTGCTAGTATGACAATTTATGAGAAAAAGGAAAGAAATTAATACATGAAGACACTACAAGTATTGAACAGAGACACAAAGACAGACACACAGAAAGATAAACAGACAGGTAGACAGACAGACAAACACACATACACACACACACACACAAACACGCAGACACCCAGGAGCCCTGACTGTATTCAAAGCATGTCGAATGTTATCTGCAACAGCTGAAATGCTCACATTATCCTACTAAGTGGACACTTTCAGCACTTGAGAAAGGGTCAAACCCAGAAAAACACGTGAAATGATGTCGGATCCACCAATTTCCTTGGAAGAAGACATCCGACCACCATTATGCCAAGGAATAACTAAAGCCTAATCCAGAGTCAGTGCCTGCAGCCATCACTTGAATCAAAATCAATTCTAGCAGGGTAACGATGCATGATACCATACGATGGTCATATTCTAGGAAATCGGAATCTTTCCTCCTCAGAGAATTGATTACAGTTGATGTAGAGAACAACATGAAATTACTGCCTTTCAAGTAGCATTCTTGACTGGCATTATTAGGAACTGAACATCTAAAGGACACTGATCCAGGAAGTATTTTTAACCACATATACACCCTCACACATAAACACACTCCCAGAGTGCCTGTGGTCCATGAATTATAACTATTTTGGAGTAGGTGAATTTCTGGACTTTCATCTAAGAAAAGTACCTTTCAGCAGAACCCATACTTACAAATAGCTGAAAACACTGGTGATGAGGTGAACGTCTTCAAACCTTCACCGCCCGTGCTTTAATGGACTCTTCAGACCAGAGAAGAAATTATGTTAGATCAACAAGTGCCTGTGGTGTGTCTTTAGGTAACCTTTTGCTCCCTTGGCAGTCCACTAGAACCACACCGAGATCACGTATTCAGGATTAGAAGCAGAAAGCATGGCTCCCTCTGCACCACAGCAACGTCCAGGTGTCCTGTTCTGCTTGGTGAGTTCCCTGCACAAATGACACACAGGCCTGTGGACACTAAAAGCTGTGTGGCACGGTAACTTACGCTAGCTGTGAAGAATGGTATCACCTGATTGTGATGTGCTCAGGTCACCCGTTTGCTCCTGCCACGCGTGCCTCGTATCCCTAGGGCCCAGTTAAAAGTGAAGTCTTCCACACAATACAGGGACACCTACCTCCACCTCCTTCCTGCTTGGCTGGCTGCGCTGCCATAGCAACAGGCCAGGCAGGAGCTGCCTCAGGATTCTCCCTGTTCCAGGGGCTGTGTTCCCACTGTGACATCACAGCCATGTCTGGTCCTGATTGGTCAGACCACATAAGCACTGCCTCTACGGCCCCTCTCCCAACAGTCTGCAGCCACTTGTGTGCCAGTTTCCTTGGAAAATCTTCTGATCTGGGGAATGCTTTTCTCCACCAGGTTCCCTCCTCAGATCATTCAAGAGTCAACTGCCAGGACATTTCTATCATATTCCAAACTACTCCTAATCCGGACCCCACACTTTGGAGGACAGGAAGACTTTCACGTGGTGAGTACACAAACACCTCAAGCCCTTTGAAGGTAAATCAGTCGGGAAAACTACCTGAGACTTGGATGAGGCAACTTACTTCTCAGAACTACATCTCCAACCATCTAGGAGGGGATTCCCTTACGTGGACCCAAAATATCACAGAGTGAGAACCTGGGGCTGTTTTCCAGCCTACTGTGTTCCTACCTTGAACCTAACACACAAACATACACACTGGCTGCCAACAGCCTCAAAGTGACCCCATGAATTCACTTCCTCTCCACACAGAAATTACTTCACTTTGATCTGAGAAATACATAGGCACACACACGCTATAGACTAGGTTTCTCTAGTCAGTGAAATTTTTACCAAGTCTCGGGAGAATGGCAGGTTTCAGAAACACCATAACCTATGGAAGAAGCACGAAACTCTCAGGCAGGACCTTCAAATCTGCAAAGGTTCTACGAGGGACATCACAGTACACCTTCCATTCAGGGAACCGAAGACCAACTCAGAGACACAAAAGGCAGTTCCTCAAGTGACTTGGAGAAGGAATCTAATTTCCATAAATCAGTGATGGCAAACTGAACAACAAATTTCCCACACACATTCACACACACATAATAAGTGATATACTCATACTTATACTGTATGTGAATTTCTTGCATACTATGGAGTTAACTACAGCTTTGAGCAAGACCAGAAGTTATGGAACATCACACAGCCTTGCTCATTCTATCTATTCCACAGAGTTAATGATAGATTTTGATTCCAAGAGACTTCTGCATGCCTATGCAGCACATACACTCAATGAGTGTCAAATAGTTGCTGGTAGGGCAATTTATGAGAAACAGCAAAGAAATTAATACATGAAGATACTATAAATATTAAACACAGACACAAAGACAGACACATACACACAAAGATAAACAGACAGGTACACACACACACACACACACACACACACACACACACACAGACACACACAGACACCCAGGAGCAATGCCTGTATTCAAAGCATGTTGAATGTTATCCCCAATGGATGAAATCCTCGCATTATCCACTGAATGGACACTTTCAGCCCTTGAGAAGGATCAAACTTAGAAAAACACGTGAAGTGACATCGGTTCCACCAATGTCCTTGGAAGGAAGACCTACTACCACCATTATGCCAAGGAACAACTAAAACCTAATCCAGACTCAGTGCCTGAAGCCATCACTTGAATCGAAATCAGTTCTAGAACAGTAACTATGCATGTACATACATCATGATAGCCTGCCATACACTGGCCATATTCAAGGAACACTGAATCTTTTCTCCTCAGACAATTGATTACAGTTTATCTAGGGAATAGTAACACGGAGAAAAAAACGAAATTACTGCCTTTCAAGTAGCATTCCTGACTGGCATTATTAGGAACTGAGCATCTAACGGACACTGATCCAGGAATTATGTTTCTCCACACGTGCGCCCCCACACATAAACACACGCACAGAGTGGCTGTGATCCATGACTATGAACTACTTTGGAGTAAGTGCATTTCTGGACTTTCATCTAAAATAGTACTTTTCAGCAGAACCCATACTTAGGAATACTGGCAAACACTGGTGATGAGGTGAATGTCTTCAAACCTTCACTGCCCGAGGTTGAATGAACCCTGCAGACCACAGAAGAAATTTTGTCAGATCAACAAGTGCCTGTGCTGGGCCACAATGTAACCTTTCCCTCCCTTGCCAGTCCACTGGAACCACACCTTGAGATCACATGGTCAGGATAAGAAGCAGAAACTAAGGCTGCCTGTGCACCACAGCGATATCAGGCAGCCTGTTCTGCTTGGTGAGCTCCCTGCGCAAATGACACAGAAGCCTGTGGACACTAAGAGCTGTGTGGCACGGTAGCTTACGCTAGCTGTGAAGAATGGAATCACCCGATCCTGATGTGCTCAGTTCACCCTTGTGCTCCTCCCACACGTGCCCCGTGTCCCTAGGACCCAGTTAAAAGAGAAGTCTTCCACACAAGACAGGGCCACCTACCTCCAGCTTCTTCATGCTTGGCTGGCTCTGCTCCCATAGCAGCAGACCAGGCAGGAGCTGCCTTAGGAATCTATATGTTCCAGGGTCTGTGATCCCAATGTGACACCACAACCAAGTCTGTCCTGATTGGTAAGCCCATGTAAGCACTGCCTCTACATCCCTCTCCCTCCAGTCTCCAGCCACTTGTGTGACAGTTTCCTGGCAAGATCTCCTGATCTGAGCAATGCTTTTCTCCACCATGTTCCCTCCTCAGATCATTCAAGCTTCAACTGCCTTCACATTTCTATCATGTTCCAAACTACTGCCAATCTGGAATCCACACTTTGGAGGAAAAGAAGGCTTTCACGTGGTGAGTACACCAACCCATCAAGCCCTTTGAAGGTAAATCAGCCAGGAAAACATCCGTTACCTTGGATGAGGCAACTTCCTTCTCAGAACTACATCTCCCATCATCTGGGAGGGGACTCCCTTATGGGGACCCAAAATATCACAGAGAGTGGACCCGAGGCTGTTTTCCACCCTACGGTGTTCCTAACTTGAACAGAACACGCAAACGCACATAATGGCTGCCAAGAGACTCCAGGTGATCACATGAATTCTCTTCCTCTCGACACAGAAATTACTTCACTTTGATCTGAGAAGTACACAGGCACACACACACGCTATAGCCAAGGAATGCTTAGGTTTCTCTAGTCACTGAAATGCTTACCACCTCTCAGGAGAATGGCAGGTTTCAGGAACACCACAACCTATGGAATAAACATGAAACTTTCAGGAAGGCCATTCAATACTACAAAGGTTCTCTGAGGGACATCACAGTAACCCTTTCATTCATGGATACGAAGACCTAAAGTCAGAGCCTCACAAGGCTGTTCCTCAAGAGACTTTGGGAAGGAACCTCATTTCTACAAATCAGTGATGGCAAACTGACAAATATCCCAAACACACTCACACACACATAATGATTAATGATATACTAATACTTATCATGTATGTGAATTTCTTGCATTCTACGGAGTTAATTACAACATTCACCAAGACCAAAAGACATGGAACATCGCACAGCCTTGTTCATTCCATCTATTTCAACAGACTTACAAGGAGACTTCTGCATGCTTATACAGCGGGTACACTCAACGAGTGGGAAATCATTGCTAGTATGACAATTTATGAGAAAAAGGAAAGAAATTAATACATGAAGATACTACAAGTATTGAACAGAGACACAAAGACAGACACACAGAAAGATAAACAGACAGGTAGACAGACAGACAAACACACATACACACACACACACACAAACACGCAGACACCCAGGAGCCCTGACTGTATTCAAAGCATGTCGAATGTTATCTGCAACGGCTGAAATGCTCACATTATCCTACTAAGTGGACACTTTCAGCACTTGAGAAAGGGTCAAACCCAGAAAAACACGTGAAATGATGTCGGATCCACCAATTTCCTTGGAAGGAAGACATCCGACCACCATTAGGCCAAGGAACAACTAAAGCCTAATCCAGAGTCAGTGCCTGCAGCCATCACTTGAATCAAAATCAATTCTAGCAGGGTAACGATGCATGATACCATATGATGGTCATATTGTAGGAAATCGGAATCTTTCCTCCTCAGAGAATTGATTACAGTTGATGTAGAGAACAACATAAAATTACTGCCTTTCAAGTAGCATTCTTGACTGGCATTATTAGGAACTGAACATCTAAAGGACACTGATCCAGGAAGTATTTTTAAACACATATACACCCTCACACATAAACACACTCCCAGAGTGCCTGTGGTCCATGAATTATAACTATTTTGGAGTAGGTGAATTTCTGGACTTTCATCTAAGAAAAGTACCTTTCAGCAGAACCCATACTTACGAATAGCTGAAAACACTGGTGATGAGGTGAACGTCTTCAAACCTTCACCGCCCATGCTTTAATGGACTCTTCAGACCAGAGAAGAAATTATGTTAGATCAACAAGTGCCTGTGGTGTGTCTTTAGGTAACCATTTGCTCCCTTGGCAGTCCACTAGAACCACACCGAGATCACGTATTCAGGATTAGAAGCAGAAAGCATGGCTCCCTCTGCACCACAGCAACGTCCAGGTGTCCTGTTCTGCTTGGTGAGTTCCCTGCACAAATGACACACAGGCCTGTGGACACTAAAAGCTGTGTGGCACGGTAACTTACGCTAGCTGTGAAGAATGGTATCACCTGATTGTGATGTGCTCAGGTCACCCGTTTGCTCCTGCCACGCGTGCCTCGTATCCCTAGGGCCCAGTTAAAAGTGAAGTCTTCCACACAATACAGGGACACCTACCTCCACCTCCTTCCTGCTTGGCTGGCTGCGCTGCCATAGCAACAGGCCAGGCAGGAGCTGCCTCAGGATTCTCCCTGTTCCAGGGGCTGTGTTCCCACTGTGACATCACAGCCATATCTGGTCCTGATTGGTCAGACCACATAAGCACTGCCTCTACGGCCCCTCTCCCAACAGTCTGCAGCCACTTGTGTGCCAGTTTCCTTGGAAAATCTTCTGATCTGGGGAATGCTTTTCTCCACCAGGTTCCCTCCTCAGATCATTCAAGAGTCAACTGCCAGGACATTTCTATCATATTCCAAACTACTCCTAATCCGGACCCCACACTTTGGAGGACAGGAAGACTTTCACGTGGTGAGTACACAAACACCTCAAGCCCTTTGAAGGTAAATCAGTCGGGAAAACTACCTGAGACTTGGATGAGGCAACTTACTTCTCAGAACTACATCTCCAACCATCTAGGAGGGGATTCCCTTACGTGGACCCAAAATATCACAGAGTGAGAACCTGGGGCTGTTTTCCAGCCTACTGTGTTCCTACCTTGAACCTAACACACAAACATACACACTGGCTGCCAACAGCCTCAAAGTGACCCCATGAATTCACTTCCTCTCCACACAGAAATTACTTCACTTTGATCTGAGAAATACATAGGCACACACACGCTATAGACTAGGTTTCTCTAGTCAGTGAAATTTTTACCAAGTCTCGGGAGAATGGCAGGTTTCAGAAACACCATAACCTATGGAAGAAGCACGAAACTCTCAGGCAGGACCTTCAAATCTGCAAAGGTTCTACGAGGGACATCACAGTACACCTTCCATTCAGGGAACCGAAGACCAACTCAGAGACACAAAAGGCAGTTCCTCAAGTGACTTGGAGAAGGAATCTAATTTCCATAAATCAGTGATGGCAAACTGAACAACAAATTTCCCACACACATTCACACACACATAATAAGTGATATACTCATACTTATACTGTATGTGAATTTCTTGCATACTATGGAGTTAACTACAGCTTTGAGCAAGACCAGAAGTTATGGAACATCACACAGCCTTGTTCATTCTATCTATTCCACAGAGTTAATGATAGATTTTGATTCCAAGAGACTTCTGCATGCCTATGCAGCACATACACTCAACGAGTGTCAAATAGTTGCTGGTAGGGCAATTTATGAGAAACAGCAAAGAAATTAATACATGAAGATACTATAAATATTAAACACAGACACAAAGACAGACACATACACACAAAGATAAACAGACAGATACACACACACACACACACACACACACACACACACACAGACACACACAGACACCCAGGAGCAATGACTGTATTCAACGCATGTTGAATGTTATCCCCAATGGATGAAATCCTCACGTTATCCACTGAATGGACACTTTCAGCCCTTGAGAAGGATCAAACTTAGAAAAACACGTGAAGTGACATCGGTTCCACCAAATGTCCTTGGAAGGAAGACCTACTACCACCATTATGCCAAGGAACAACTAAAACCTAATCCAGACTCAGTGCCTGAAGCCATCACTTGAATCGAAATCAGTTCTAGCACGATAACTATGCATGTAGATACATCATGATAGCCTGCCATACACTGGCAATATTCAAGGAACACTGAATCTTTTCTCCTCAGACAATTGATTACAGTTTATCTAGGGAATAGTAAGACGGAGAAAAAAACGAAATTACTGCCTTTCAAGTAGCATTCCTGACTGGCATTATTAGGAACTGAGCATCTAACGGACACTGATCCAGGAATTATGTTTATCCACACGTGCGCCCCCACACATAAACACACCCACAGAGTGGCTGTGATCCATGACTATGAACTACTTTGGAGTAAGTGCATTTCTGGACTTTCATCTAAAATAGTACCTTTCAGCAGAACCCATACTTAGGAATACTGGCAAACACTGGTGATGAGGTGAATGTCTTCAAACCTTCACTGCCCGAGGTTGAATGAACCCTGCAGACCACAGAAGAAATTTTGTCAGATCAACAAGTGCCTGTGCTGGGCCACAATGTAACCTTTCCCTCCCTTGCCAGTCCACTGGAACCACACCTTGAGATCACGTGGTCAGGATAAGAAGCAGAAACTAAGGCTGCCTGTGCACCACAGCGATATCAGGCAGCCTGTTCTGCTTGGTGAGCTCCCTGCGCAAATGACACAGAAGCCTGTGGACACTAAGAGCTGTGTGGCACGGTAGCTTACGCTAGCTGTGAAGAATGGAATCACCCGATCCTGATGTGCTCAGTTCACCCTTGTGCTCCTCCCACACGTGCCCCATGTCCCTAGGACACAGTTAAAAGAGAAGTCTTCCACACAAGACAGGGCCACCTACCTCCAGCTTCTTCATGCTTGGCTGGCTCTGCTACCATAGCAGCAGACCAGGCAGGAGCTGCCTTAGGAATCTATATGTTCCAGGGTCTGTGATCCCACTGTGACACCACAACCAAGTCTGTCCTGATTGGTAAGCCCATGTAAGCACTGCCTCTACATCCCTCTCCCTCCAGTCTCCAGCCCCTTGTGTGACAGATTCCTGGCAAGATCTCCTAATATGAGCAATGCTTTTCTCCACCATGTTCCCTCCTCAGATCATTCAAGCTTCAACTGCCTTCACATTTCTATCATGTTCCAAACTACTGCCAATCTGGAATCCACACTTTGGAGGAAAAGAAGGCTTTCACGTGGTGAGTACACCAACCCATCAAGCCCTTTGAAGGTAAATCAGCCAGGAAAACATCCGTTACCTTGGATGAGGCAACTTCCTTCTCAGAACTACATCTCCCATCATCTGGGAGGGGACTCCCTTATGGGGACCCAAAATATCACAGAGAGAGGACCCGAGGCTGTTTTCCACCCTACGGTGTTCCTAACTTGAACAGAACACGCAAACGCACATAATGGCTGCCAAGAGACTCCAGGTGATCACATGAATTCTCTTCCTCTCAACACAGAAATTACTTCACTTTGATCTGAGAAGTACACAGGCACACACACACGCTATAGCCAAGGAATGCTTAGGTTTCTCTAGTCACTGAAATGCTTACCACCTCTCAGGAGAATGGCAGGTTTCAGGAACACCACAACCTATGGAATAAACATGAAACTTTCAGGAAGGCCATTCAATACTACAAAGGTTCTCTGAGGGACATCACAGTAACCCTTTCATTCATGGATACGAAGACCTAAAGTCAGAGCCTCACAAGGCTGTTCCTCAAGAGACTTTGGGAAGGAACCTCATTTCTACAAATCAGTGATGGCAAACTGAACAACAAATATCCCAAACACACTCACACACACATAATGAATGATATACTAATACTTATCCTGTATGTGAATTTCTTGCATTCTACGGACTTAATTACAACATTCAGCAAGACCAAAAGACATGGAACATCGCACAGCCTTGTTTATTCCATCTATTTCAACAGACTTACAAGGAGACTTCTGCATGCTTATACAGCGGGTACACTCAACGAGTGGGAAATCTTTGCTAGTATGACAATTTATGAGAAAAAGGAAAGAAATTAATACATGAAGACACTACAAGTATTGAACAGAGACACAAAGACAGACACACAGAAAGATAAACAGACAGGTAGACAGACAGACAAACACACATACACACACACACACACAAACACGCAGACACCCAGGAGCCCTGACTGTATTCAAAGCATGTCGAATGTTATCTGCAACAGCTGAAATGCTCACATTATCCTACTAAGTGGACACTTTCAGCACTTGAGAAAGGGTCAAACCCAGAAAAACACGTGAAATGATGTCGGATCCACCAATTTCCTTGGAAGAAGACATCCGACCACCATTATGCCAAGGAATAACTAAAGCCTAATCCAGAGTCAGTGCCTGCAGCCATCACTTGAATCAAAATCAATTCTAGCAGGGTAACGATGCATGATACCATACGATGGTCATATTCTAGGAAATCGGAATCTTTCCTCCTCAGCGAATTGATTACAGTTGATGTAGAGAACAACATGAAATTACTGCCTTTCAAGTAGCATTCTTGACTGGCATTATTAGGAACTGAACATCTAAAGGACACTGATCCAGGAAGTATTTTTAACCACATATACACCCTCACACATAAACACACTCCCAGAGTGCCTGTGGTCCATGAATTATAACTATTTTGGAGTAGGTGAATTTCTGGACTTTCATCTAAGAAAAGTACCTTTCAGCAGAACCCATACTTACAAATAGCTGAAAACACTGGTGATGAGGTGAACGTCTTCAAACCTTCACCGCCCGTGCTTTAATGGACTCTTCAGACCAGAGAAGAAATTATGTTAGATCAACAAGTGCCTGTGGTGTGTCTTTAGGTAACCATTTGCTCCCTTGGCAGTCCACTAGAACCACACCGAGATCACGTATTCAGGATTAGAAGCAGAAAGCATGGCTCCCTCTGCACCACAGCAACGTCCAGGTGTCCTGTTCTGCTTGGTGAGTTCCCTGCACAAATGACACACAGGCCTGTGGACACTAAAAGCTGTGTGGCACGGTAACTTACGCTAGCTGTGAAGAATGGTATCACCTGATTGTGATGTGCTCAGGTCACCCGTTTGCTCCTGCCACGCGTGCCTCGTATCCCTAGGGCCCAGTTAAAAGTGAAGTCTTCCACACAATACAGGGACACCTACCTCCACCTCCTTCCTGCTTGGCTGGCTGCGCTGCCATAGCAACAGGCCAGGCAGGAGCTGCCTCAGGATTCTCCCTGTTCCAGGGGCTGTGTTCCCACTGTGACATCACAGCCATGTCTGGTCCTGATTGGTCAGACCACATAAGCACTGCCTCTACGGCCCCTCTCCCAACAGTCTGCAGCCACTTGTGTGCCAGTTTCCTTGGAAAATCTTCTGATCTGGGGAATGCTTTTCTCCACCAGGTTCCCTCCTCAGATCATTCAAGAGTCAACTGCCAGGACATTTCTATCATATTCCAAACTACTCCTAATCCGGACCCCACACTTTGGAGGACAGGAAGACTTTCACGTGGTGAGTACACAAACACCTCAAGCCCTTTGAAGGTAAATCAGTCGGGAAAACTACCTGAGACTTGGATGAGGCAACTTACTTCTCAGAACTACATCTCCAACCATCTAGGAGGGGATTCCCTTACGTGGACCCAAAATATCACAGAGTGAGAACCTGGGGCTGTTTTCCAGCCTACTGTGTTCCTACCTTGAACCTAACACACAAACATACACACTGGCTGCCAACAGCCTCAAAGTGACCCCATGAATTCACTTCCTCTCCACACAGAAATTACTTCACTTTGATCTGAGAAATACATAGGCACACACACGCTATAGACTAGGTTTCTCTAGTCAGTGAAATTTTTACCAAGTCTCAGGAGAATGGCAGGTTTCAGAAACACCATAACCTATGGAAGAAGCACGAAACTCTCAGGCAGGACCTTCAAATCTGCAAAGGTTCTACGAGGGACATCACAGTACACCTTCCATTCAGGGAACCGAAGACCAACTCAGAGACACAAAAGGCAGTTCCTCAAGTGACTTGGAGAAGGAATCTAATTTCCATAAATCAGTGATGGCAAACTGAACAACAAATTTCCCACACACATTCACACACACATAATAAGTGATATACTCATACTTATACTGTATGTGAATTTCTTGCATACTATGGAGTTAACTACAGCTTTGAGCAAGACCAGAAGTTATGGAACATCACACAGCCTTGCTCATTCTATCTATTCCACAGAGTTAATGATAGATTTTGATTCCAAGAGACTTCTGCATGCCTATGCAGCACATACACTCAACGAGTGTCAAATAGTTGCTGGTAGGGCAATTTATGAGAAACAGCAAAGAAATTAATACATGAAGATACTATAAATATTAAACACAGACACAAAGACAGACACATACACACAAAGATAAACAGACAGATACACACACACACACACACACACACACACACACACACACACAGACACACACAGACACCCAGGAGCAATGCCTGTATTCAAAGCATGTTGAATGTTATCCCCAATGGATGAAATCCTCGCGTTATCCACTGAATGGACACTTTCAGCCCTTGAGAAGGATCAAACTTAGAAAAACACGTGAAGTGACATCGGTTCCACCAATGTCCTTGGAAGGAAGACCTACTACCACCATTATGCCAAGGAACAACTAAAACCTAATCCAGACTCAGTGCCTGAAGCCATCACTTGAATCGAAATCAGTTCTAGCACGGTAACTATGCATGTACATACATCATGATAGCCTGCCATACACTGGCCATATTCAAGGAACACTGAATCTTTTCTCCTCAGACAATTGATTACAGTTTATCTAGGGAATAGTAACACGGAGAAAAAAACGAAATTACTGCCTTTCAAGTAGCATTCCTGACTGGCATTATTAGGAACTGAGCATCTAACGGACACTGATCCAGGAATTATGTTTCTCCACACGTGCGCCCCCACACATAAACACACGCACAGAGTGGCTGTGATCCATGACTATGAACTACTTTGGAGTAAGTGCATTTCTGGACTTTCATCTAAAATAGTACTTTTCAGCAGAACCCATACTTAGGAATACTGGCAAACACTGGTGATGAGGTGAATGTCTTCAAACCTTCACTGCCCGAGGTTGAATGAACCCTGCAGACCACAGAAGAAATTTTGTCAGATCAACAAGTGCCTGTGCTGGGCCACAATGTAACCTTTCCCTCCCTTGCCAGTCCACTGGAACCACACCTTGAGATCACATGGTCAGGATAAGAAGCAGAAACTAAGGCTGCCTGTGCACCACAGCGATATCAGGCAGCCTGTTCTGCTTGGTGAGCTCCCTGCGCAAATGACACAGAAGCCTGTGGACACTAAGAGCTGTGTGGCACGGTAGCTTACGCTAGCTGTGAAGAATGGAATCACCCGATCCTGATGTGCTCAGTTCACCCTTGTGCTCCTCCCACACGTGCCCCGTGTCCCTAGGACCCAGTTAAAAGAGAAGTCTTCCACACAAGACAGGGCCACCTACCTCCAGCTTCTTCATGCTTGGCTGGCTCTGCTCCCATAGCAGCAGACCAGGCAGGAGCTGCCTTAGGAATCTATATGTTCCAGGGTCTGTGATCCCAATGTGACACCACAACCAAGTCTGTCCTGATTGGTAAGCCCATGTAAGCACTGCCTCTACATCCCTCTCCCTCCAGTCTCCAGCCACTTGTGTGACAGTTTCCTGGCAAGATCTCCTGATCTGAGCAATGCTTTTCTCCACCATGTTCCCTCCTCAGATCATTCAAGCTTCAACTGCCTTCACATTTCTATCATGTTCCAAACTACTGCCAATCTGGAATCCACACTTTGGAGGAAAAGAAGGCTTTCACGTGGTGAGTACACCAACCCATCAAGCCCTTTGAAGGTAAATCAGCCAGGAAAACATCCGTTACCTTGGATGAGGCAACTTCCTTCTCAGAACTACATCTCCCATCATCTGGGAGGGGACTCCCTTATGGGGACCCAAAATATCACAGAGAGAGGACCCGAGGCTGTTTTCCACCCTACGGTGTTCCTAACTTGAACAGAACACGCAAACGCACATAATGGCTGCCAAGAGACTCCAGGTGATCACATGAATTCTCTTCCTCTCGACACAGAAATTACTTCACTTTGATCTGAGAAGTACACAGGCACACACACACGCTATAGCCAAGGAATGCTTAGGTTTCTCTAGTCACTGAAATGCTTACCACCTCTCAGGAGAATGGCAGGTTTCAGGAACACCACAACCAATGGAATAAACATGAAATTTTCAGGAAGGCCATTCAATACTACAAAGGTTCTCTGAGGGACATCACAGTAACCCTTTCATTCATGGATACGAAGACCTAAAGTCAGAGCCTCACAAGGCTGTTCCTCAAGAGACTTTGGGAAGGAACCTCATTTCTACAAATCAGTGATGGCAAACTGAACAACGAATATCCCAAACACACTCACACACACATAATGAATGATATACTAATACTTATCCTGTATGTGAATTTCTTGCATTCTACGGAGTTAATTACAACATTCACCAAGACCAAAAGACATGGAACATCGCACAGCCTTGTTCATTCCATCTATTTCAACAGACTTACAAGGAGACTTCTGCATGCTTATACAGCGGGTACACTCAACGAGTGGGAAATCATTGCTAGTATGACAATTTATGAGAAAAAGGAAAGAAATTAATACATGAAGATACTACAAGTATTGAACAGAGACACAAAGACAGACACACAGAAAGATAAACAGACAGGTAGACAGACAGACAAACACACATACACACACACACACACAAACACGCAGACACCCAGGAGCCCTGACTGTATTCAAAGCATGTCGAATGTTATCTGCAACGGCTGAAATGCTCACATTATCCTACTAAGTGGACACTTTCAGCACTTGAGAAAGGGTCAAACCCAGAAAAACACGTGAAATGATGTCGGATCCACCAATTTCCTTGGAAGGAAGACATCCGACCACCATTAGGCCAAGGAACAACTAAAGCCTAATCCAGAGTCAGTGCCTGCAGCCATCACTTGAATCAAAATCAATTCTAGCAGGGTAACGATGCATGATACCATATGATGGTCATATTGTAGGAAATCGGAATCTTTCCTCCTCAGAGAATTGATTACAGTTGATGTAGAGAACAACATAAAATTACTGCCTTTCAAGTAGCATTCTTGACTGGCATTATTAGGAACTGAACATCTAAAGGACACTGATCCAGGAAGTATTTTTAAACACATATACACCCTCACACATAAACACACTCCCAGAGTGCCTGTGGTCCATGAATTATAACTATTTTGGAGTAGGTGAATTTCTGGACTTTCATCTAAGAAAAGTACCTTTCAGCAGAACCCATACTTACGAATAGCTGAAAACACTGGTGATGAGGTGAACGTCTTCAAACCTTCACCGCCCATGCTTTAATGGACTCTTCAGACCAGAGAAGAAATTATGTTAGATCAACAAGTGCCTGTGGTGTGTCTTTAGGTAACCATTTGCTCCCTTGGCAGTCCACTAGAACCACACCGAGATCACGTATTCAGGATTAGAAGCAGAAAGCATGGCTCCCTCTGCACCACAGCAACGTCCAGGTGTCCTGTTCTGCTTGGTGAGTTCCCTGCACAAATGACACACAGGCCTGTGGACACTAAAAGCTGTGTGGCACGGTAACTTACGCTAGCTGTGAAGAATGGTATCACCTGATTGTGATGTGCTCAGGTCACCCGTTTGCTCCTGCCACGCGTGCCTCGTATCCCTAGGGCCCAGTTAAAAGTGAAGTCTTCCACACAATACAGGGACACCTACCTCCACCTCCTTCCTGCTTGGCTGGCTGCGCTGCCATAGCAACAGGCCAGGCAGGAGCTGCCTCAGGATTCTCCCTGTTCCAGGGGCTGTGTTCCCACTGTGACATCACAGCCATATCTGGTCCTGATTGGTCAGACCACATAAGCACTGCCTCTACGGCCCCTCTCCCAACAGTCTGCAGCCACTTGTGTGCCAGTTTCCTTGGAAAATCTTCTGATCTGGGGAATGCTTTTCTCCACCAGGTTCCCTCCTCAGATCATTCAAGAGTCAACTGCCAGGACATTTCTATCATATTCCAAACTACTCCTAATCCGGACCCCACACTTTGGAGGACAGGAAGACTTTCACGTGGTGAGTACACAAACACCTCAAGCCCTTTGAAGGTAAATCAGTCGGGAAAACTACCTGAGACTTGGATGAGGCAACTTACTTCTCAGAACTACATCTCCAACCATCTAGGAGGGGATTCCCTTACGTGGACCCAAAATATCACAGAGTGAGAACCTGGGGCTGTTTTCCAGCCTACTGTGTTCCTACCTTGAACCTAACACACAAACATACACACTGGCTGCCAACAGCCTCAAAGTGACCCCATGAATTCACTTCCTCTCCACACAGAAATTACTTCACTTTGATCTGAGAAATACATAGGCACACACACGCTATAGACTAGGTTTCTCTAGTCAGTGAAATTTTTACCAAGTCTCGGGAGAATGGCAGGTTTCAGAAACACCATAACCTATGGAAGAAGCACGAAACTCTCAGGCAGGACCTTCAAATCTGCAAAGGTTCTACGAGGGACATCACAGTACACCTTCCATTCAGGGAACCGAAGACCAACTCAGAGACACAAAAGGCAGTTCCTCAAGTGACTTGGAGAAGGAATCTAATTTCCATAAATCAGTGATGGCAAACTGAACAACAAATTTCCCACACACATTCACACACACATAATAAGTGATATACTCATACTTATACTGTATGTGAATTTCTTGCATACTATGGAGTTAACTACAGCTTTGAGCAAGACCAGAAGTTATGGAACATCACACAGCCTTGTTCATTCTATCTATTCCACAGAGTTAATGATAGATTTTGATTCCAAGAGACTTCTGCATGCCTATGCAGCACATACACTCAACGAGTGTCAAATAGTTGCTGGTAGGGCAATTTATGAGAAACAGCAAAGAAATTAATACATGAAGATACTATAAATATTAAACACAGACACAAAGACAGACACATACACACAAAGATAAACAGACAGATACACACACACACACACACACACACACACACACACACAGACACACACAGACACCCAGGAGCAATGACTGTATTCAACGCATGTTGAATGTTATCCCCAATGGATGAAATCCTCACGTTATCCACTGAATGGACACTTTCAGCCCTTGAGAAGGATCAAACTTAGAAAAACACGTGAAGTGACATCGGTTCCACCAAATGTCCTTGGAAGGAAGACCTACTACCACCATTATGCCAAGGAACAACTAAAACCTAATCCAGACTCAGTGCCTGAAGCCATCACTTGAATCGAAATCAGTTCTAGCACGATAACTATGCATGTAGATACATCATGATAGCCTGCCATACACTGGCAATATTCAAGGAACACTGAATCTTTTCTCCTCAGACAATTGATTACAGTTTATCTAGGGAATAGTAAGACGGAGAAAAAAACGAAATTACTGCCTTTCAAGTAGCATTCCTGACTGGCATTATTAGGAACTGAGCATCTAACGGACACTGATCCAGGAATTATGTTTATCCACACGTGCGCCCCCACACATAAACACACCCACAGAGTGGCTGTGATCCATGACTATGAACTACTTTGGAGTAAGTGCATTTCTGGACTTTCATCTAAAATAGTACCTTTCAGCAGAACCCATACTTAGGAATACTGGCAAACACTGGTGATGAGGTGAATGTCTTCAAACCTTCACTGCCCGAGGTTGAATGAACCCTGCAGACCACAGAAGAAATTTTGTCAGATCAACAAGTGCCTGTGCTGGGCCACAATGTAACCTTTCCCTCCCTTGCCAGTCCACTGGAACCACACCTTGAGATCACGTGGTCAGGATAAGAAGCAGAAACTAAGGCTGCCTGTGCACCACAGCGATATCAGGCAGCCTGTTCTGCTTGGTGAGCTCCCTGCGCAAATGACACAGAAGCCTGTGGACACTAAGAGCTGTGTGGCACGGTAGCTTACGCTAGCTGTGAAGAATGGAATCACCCGATCCTGATGTGCTCAGTTCACCCTTGTGCTCCTCCCACACGTGCCCCATGTCCCTAGGACACAGTTAAAAGAGAAGTCTTCCACACAAGACAGGGCCACCTACCTCCAGCTTCTTCATGCTTGGCTGGCTCTGCTACCATAGCAGCAGACCAGGCAGGAGCTGCCTTAGGAATCTATATGTTCCAGGGTCTGTGATCCCACTGTGACACCACAACCAAGTCTGTCCTGATTGGTAAGCCCATGTAAGCACTGCCTCTACATCCCTCTCCCTCCAGTCTCCAGCCCCTTGTGTGACAGATTCCTGGCAAGATCTCCTAATATGAGCAATGCTTTTCTCCACCATGTTCCCTCCTCAGATCATTCAAGCTTCAACTGCCTTCACATTTCTATCATGTTCCAAACTACTGCCAATCTGGAATCCACACTTTGGAGGAAAAGAAGGCTTTCACGTGGTGAGTACACCAACCCATCAAGCCCTTTGAAGGTAAATCAGCCAGGAAAACATCCGTTACCTTGGATGAGGCAACTTCCTTCTCAGAACTACATCTCCCATCATCTGGGAGGGGACTCCCTTATGGGGACCCAAAATATCACAGAGAGAGGACCCGAGGCTGTTTTCCACCCTACGGTGTTCCTAACTTGAACAGAACACGCAAACGCACATAATGGCTGCCAAGAGACTCCAGGTGATCACATGAATTCTCTTCCTCTCAACACAGAAATTACTTCACTTTGATCTGAGAAGTACACAGGCACACACACACGCTATAGCCAAGGAATGCTTAGGTTTCTCTAGTCACTGAAATGCTTACCACCTCTCAGGAGAATGGCAGGTTTCAGGAACACCACAACCTATGGAATAAACATGAAACTTTCAGGAAGGCCATTCAATACTACAAAGGTTCTCTGAGGGACATCACAGTAACCCTTTCATTCATGGATACGAAGACCTAAAGTCAGAGCCTCACAAGGCTGTTCCTCAAGAGACTTTGGGAAGGAACCTCATTTCTACAAATCAGTGATGGCAAACTGAACAACAAATATCCCAAACACACTCACACACACATAATGAATGATATACTAATACTTATCCTGTATGTGAATTTCTTGCATTCTACGGACTTAATTACAACATTCAGCAAGACCAAAAGACATGGAACATCGCACAGCCTTGTTTATTCCATCTATTTCAACAGACTTACAAGGAGACTTCTGCATGCTTATACAGCGGGTACACTCAACGAGTGGGAAATCTTTGCTAGTATGACAATTTATGAGAAAAAGGAAAGAAATTAATACATGAAGACACTACAAGTATTGAACAGAGACACAAAGACAGACACACAGAAAGATAAACAGACAGGTAGACAGACAGACAAACACACATACACACACACACACACAAACACGCAGACACCCAGGAGCCCTGACTGTATTCAAAGCATGTCGAATGTTATCTGCAACAGCTGAAATGCTCACATTATCCTACTAAGTGGACACTTTCAGCACTTGAGAAAGGGTCAAACCCAGAAAAACACGTGAAATGATGTCGGATCCACCAATTTCCTTGGAAGAAGACATCCGACCACCATTATGCCAAGGAATAACTAAAGCCTAATCCAGAGTCAGTGCCTGCAGCCATCACTTGAATCAAAATCAATTCTAGCAGGGTAACGATGCATGATACCATACGATGGTCATATTCTAGGAAATCGGAATCTTTCCTCCTCAGAGAATTGATTACAGTTGATGTAGAGAACAACATGAAATTACTGCCTTTCAAGTAGCATTCTTGACTGGCATTATTAGGAACTGAACATCTAAAGGACACTGATCCAGGAAGTATTTTTAACCACATATACACCCTCACACATAAACACACTCCCAGAGTGCCTGTGGTCCATGAATTATAACTATTTTGGAGTAGGTGAATTTCTGGACTTTCATCTAAGAAAAGTACCTTTCAGCAGAACCCATACTTACAAATAGCTGAAAACACTGGTGATGAGGTGAACGTCTTCAAACCTTCACCGCCCGTGCTTTAATGGACTCTTCAGACCAGAGAAGAAATTATGTTAGATCAACAAGTGCCTGTGGTGTGTCTTTAGGTAACCATTTGCTCCCTTGGCAGTCCACTAGAACCACACCGAGATCACGTATTCAGGATTAGAAGCAGAAAGCATGGCTCCCTCTGCACCACAGCAACGTCCAGGTGTCCTGTTCTGCTTGGTGAGTTCCCTGCACAAATGACACACAGGCCTGTGGACACTAAAAGCTGTGTGGCACGGTAACTTACGCTAGCTGTGAAGAATGGTATCACCTGATTGTGATGTGCTCAGGTCACCCGTTTGCTCCTGCCACGCGTGCCTCGTATCCCTAGGGCCCAGTTAAAAGTGAAGTCTTCCACACAATACAGGGACACCTACCTCCACCTCCTTCCTGCTTGGCTGGCTGCGCTGCCATAGCAACAGGCCAGGCAGGAGCTGCCTCAGGATTCTCCCTGTTCCAGGGGCTGTGTTCCCACTGTGACATCACAGCCATGTCTGGTCCTGATTGGTCAGACCACATAAGCACTGCCTCTACGGCCCCTCTCCCAACAGTCTGCAGCCACTTGTGTGCCAGTTTCCTTGGAAAATCTTCTGATCTGGGGAATGCTTTTCTCCACCAGGTTCCCTCCTCAGATCATTCAAGAGTCAACTGCCAGGACATTTCTATCATATTCCAAACTACTCCTAATCCGGACCCCACACTTTGGAGGACAGGAAGACTTTCACGTGGTGAGTACACAAACACCTCAAGCCCTTTGAAGGTAAATCAGTCGGGAAAACTACCTGAGACTTGGATGAGGCAACTTACTTCTCAGAACTACATCTCCAACCATCTAGGAGGGGATTCCCTTACGTGGACCCAAAATATCACAGAGTGAGAACCTGGGGCTGTTTTCCAGCCTACTGTGTTCCTACCTTGAACCTAACACACAAACATACACACTGGCTGCCAACAGCCTCAAAGTGACCCCATGAATTCACTTCCTCTCCACACAGAAATTACTTCACTTTGATCTGAGAAATACATAGGCACACACACGCTATAGACTAGGTTTCTCTAGTCAGTGAAATTTTTACCAAGTCTCAGGAGAATGGCAGGTTTCAGAAACACCATAACCTATGGAAGAAGCACGAAACTCTCAGGCAGGACCTTCAAATCTGCAAAGGTTCTACGAGGGACATCACAGTACACCTTCCATTCAGGGAACCGAAGACCAACTCAGAGACACAAAAGGCAGTTCCTCAAGTGACTTGGAGAAGGAATCTAATTTCCATAAATCAGTGATGGCAAACTGAACAACAAATTTCCCACACACATTCACACACACATAATAAGTGATATACTCATACTTATACTGTATGTGAATTTCTTGCATACTATGGAGTTAACTACAGCTTTGAGCAAGACCAGAAGTTATGGAACATCACACAGCCTTGCTCATTCTATCTATTCCACAGAGTTAATGATAGATTTTGATTCCAAGAGACTTCTGCATGCCTATGCAGCACATACACTCAACGAGTGTCAAATAGTTGCTGGTAGGGCAATTTATGAGAAACAGCAAAGAAATTAATACATGAAGATACTATAAATATTAAACACAGACACAAAGACAGACACATACACACAAAGATAAACAGACAGATACACACACACACACACACACACACACACACACACACACACAGACACACACAGACACCCAGGAGCAATGCCTGTATTCAAAGCATGTTGAATGTTATCCCCAATGGATGAAATCCTCGCGTTATCCACTGAATGGACACTTTCAGCCCTTGAGAAGGATCAAACTTAGAAAAACACGTGAAGTGACATCGGTTCCACCAATGTCCTTGGAAGGAAGACCTACTACCACCATTATGCCAAGGAACAACTAAAACCTAATCCAGACTCAGTGCCTGAAGCCATCACTTGAATCGAAATCAGTTCTAGCACGGTAACTATGCATGTACATACATCATGATAGCCTGCCATACACTGGCCATATTCAAGGAACACTGAATCTTTTCTCCTCAGACAATTGATTACAGTTTATCTAGGGAATAGTAACACGGAGAAAAAAACGAAATTACTGCCTTTCAAGTAGCATTCCTGACTGGCATTATTAGGAACTGAGCATCTAACGGACACTGATCCAGGAATTATGTTTCTCCACACGTGCGCCCCCACACATAAACACACGCACAGAGTGGCTGTGATCCATGACTATGAACTACTTTGGAGTAAGTGCATTTCTGGACTTTCATCTAAAATAGTACTTTTCAGCAGAACCCATACTTAGGAATACTGGCAAACACTGGTGATGAGGTGAATGTCTTCAAACCTTCACTGCCCGAGGTTGAATGAACCCTGCAGACCACAGAAGAAATTTTGTCAGATCAACAAGTGCCTGTGCTGGGCCACAATGTAACCTTTCCCTCCCTTGCCAGTCCACTGGAACCACACCTTGAGATCACATGGTCAGGATAAGAAGCAGAAACTAAGGCTGCCTGTGCACCACAGCGATATCAGGCAGCCTGTTCTGCTTGGTGAGCTCCCTGCGCAAATGACACAGAAGCCTGTGGACACTAAGAGCTGTGTGGCACGGTAGCTTACGCTAGCTGTGAAGAATGGAATCACCCGATCCTGATGTGCTCAGTTCACCCTTGTGCTCCTCCCACACGTGCCCCGTGTCCCTAGGACCCAGTTAAAAGAGAAGTCTTCCACACAAGACAGGGCCACCTACCTCCAGCTTCTTCATGCTTGGCTGGCTCTGCTCCCATAGCAGCAGACCAGGCAGGAGCTGCCTTAGGAATCTATATGTTCCAGGGTCTGTGATCCCAATGTGACACCACAACCAAGTCTGTCCTGATTGGTAAGCCCATGTAAGCACTGCCTCTACATCCCTCTCCCTCCAGTCTCCAGCCACTTGTGTGACAGTTTCCTGGCAAGATCTCCTGATCTGAGCAATGCTTTTCTCCACCATGTTCCCTCCTCAGATCATTCAAGCTTCAACTGCCTTCACATTTCTATCATGTTCCAAACTACTGCCAATCTGGAATCCACACTTTGGAGGAAAAGAAGGCTTTCACGTGGTGAGTACACCAAACCATCAAGCCCTTTGAAGGTAAATCAGCCAGGAAAACATCCGTTACCTTGGATGAGGCAACTTCCTTCTCAGAACTACATCTCCCATCATCTGGGAGGGGACTCCCTTATGGGGACCCAAAATATCACAGAGAGAGGACCCGAGGCTGTTTTCCACCCTACGGTGTTCCTAACTTGAACAGAACACGCAAACGCACATAATGGCTGCCAAGAGACTCCAGGTGATCACATGAATTCTCTTCCTCTCGACACAGAAATTACTTCACTTTGATCTGAGAAGTACACAGGCACACACACACGCTATAGCCAAGGAATGCTTAGGTTTCTCTAGTCACTGAAATGCTTACCACCTCTCAGGAGAATGGCAGGTTTCAGGAACACCACAACCAATGGAATAAACATGAAATTTTCAGGAAGGCCATTCAATACTACAAAGGTTCTCTGAGGGACATCACAGTAACCCTTTCATTCATGGATACGAAGACCTAAAGTCAGAGCCTCACAAGGCTGTTCCTCAAGAGACTTTGGGAAGGAACCTCATTTCTACAAATCAGTGATGGCAAACTGAACAACAAATATCCCAAACACACTCACACACACATAATGAATGATATACTAATACTTATCCTGTATGTGAATTTCTTGCATTCTACGGACTTAATTACAACATTCAGCAAGACCAAAAGACATGGAACATCGCACAGCCTTGTTTATTCCATCTATTTCAACAGACTTACAAGGAGACTTCTGCATGCTTATACAGCGGGTACACTCAACGAGTGGGAAATCTTTGCTAGTATGACAATTTATGAGAAAAAGGAAAGAAATTAATACATGAAGACACTACAAGTATTGAACAGAGACACAAAGACAGACACACAGAAAGATAAACAGACAGGTAGACAGACAGACAAACACACATACACACACACACACACAAACACGCAGACACCCAGGAGCCCTGACTGTATTCAAAGCATGTCGAATGTTATCTGCAACAGCTGAAATGCTCACATTATCCTACTAAGTGGACACTTTCAGCACTTGAGAAAGGGTCAAACCCAGAAAAACACGTGAAATGATGTCGGATCCACCAATTTCCTTGGAAGAAGACATCCGACCACCATTATGCCAAGGAATAACTAAAGCCTAATCCAGAGTCAGTGCCTGCAGCCATCACTTGAATCAAAATCAATTCTAGCAGGGTAACGATGCATGATACCATACGATGGTCATATTCTAGGAAATCGGAATCTTTCCTCCTCAGCGAATTGATTACAGTTGATGTAGAGAACAACATGAAATTACTGCCTTTCAAGTAGCATTCTTGACTGGCATTATTAGGAACTGAACATCTAAAGGACACTGATCCAGGAAGTATTTTTAACCACATATACACCCTCACACATAAACACACTCCCAGAGTGCCTGTGGTCCATGAATTATAACTATTTTGGAGTAGGTGAATTTCTGGACTTTCATCTAAGAAAAGTACCTTTCAGCAGAACCCATACTTACAAATAGCTGAAAACACTGGTGATGAGGTGAACGTCTTCAAACCTTCACCGCCCGTGCTTTAATGGACTCTTCAGACCAGAGAAGAAATTATGTTAGATCAACAAGTGCCTGTGGTGTGTCTTTAGGTAACCATTTGCTCCCTTGGCAGTCCACTAGAACCACACCGAGATCACGTATTCAGGATTAGAAGCAGAAAGCATGGCTCCCTCTGCACCACAGCAACGTCCAGGTGTCCTGTTCTGCTTGGTGAGTTCCCTGCACAAATGACACACAGGCCTGTGGACACTAAAAGCTGTGTGGCACGGTAACTTACGCTAGCTGTGAAGAATGGTATCACCTGATTGTGATGTGCTCAGGTCACCCGTTTGCTCCTGCCACGCGTGCCTCGTATCCCTAGGGCCCAGTTAAAAGTGAAGTCTTCCACACAATACAGGGACACCTACCTCCACCTCCTTCCTGCTTGGCTGGCTGCGCTGCCATAGCAACAGGCCAGGCAGGAGCTGCCTCAGGATTCTCCCTGTTCCAGGGGCTGTGTTCCCACTGTGACATCACAGCCATGTCTGGTCCTGATTGGTCAGACCACATAAGCACTGCCTCTACGGCCCCTCTCCCAACAGTCTGCAGCCACTTGTGTGCCAGTTTCCTTGGAAAATCTTCTGATCTGGGGAATGCTTTTCTCCACCAGGTTCCCTCCTCAGATCATTCAAGAGTCAACTGCCAGGACATTTCTATCATATTCCAAACTACTCCTAATCCGGACCCCACACTTTGGAGGACAGGAAGACTTTCACGTGGTGAGTACACAAACACCTCAAGCCCTTTGAAGGTAAATCAGTCGGGAAAACTACCTGAGACTTGGATGAGGCAACTTACTTCTCAGAACTACATCTCCAACCATCTAGGAGGGGATTCCCTTACGTGGACCCAAAATATCACAGAGTGAGAACCTGGGGCTGTTTTCCAGCCTGCTGTGTTCCTACCTTGAACCTAACACACAAACATACACACTGGCTGCCAACAGCCTCAAAGTGACCCCATGAATTCACTTCCTCTCCACACAGAAATTACTTCACTTTGATCTGAGAAATACATAGGCACACACACGCTATAGACTAGGTTTCTCTAGTCAGTGAAATTTTTACCAAGTCTCAGGAGAATGGCAGGTTTCAGAAACACCATAACCTATGGAAGAAGCACGAAACTCTCAGGCAGGACCTTCAAATCTGCAAAGGTTCTACGAGGGACATCACAGTACACCTTCCATTCAGGGAACCGAAGACCAACTCAGAGACACAAAAGGCAGTTCCTCAAGTGACTTGGAGAAGGAATCTAATTTCCATAAATCAGTGATGGCAAACTGAACAACAAATTTCCCACACACATTCACACACACATAATAAGTGATATACTCATACTTATACTGTATGTGAATTTCTTGCATACTATGGAGTTAACTACAGCTTTGAGCAAGACCAGAAGTTATGGAACATCACACAGCCTTGCTCATTCTATCTATTCCACAGAGTTAATGATAGATTTTGATTCCAAGAGACTTCTGCATGCCTATGCAGCACATACACTCAACGAGTGTCAAATAGTTGCTGGTAGGGCAATTTATGAGAAACAGCAAAGAAATTAATACATGAAGATACTATAAATATTAAACACAGACACAAAGACAGACACATACACACAAAGATAAACAGACAGATACACACACACACACACACACACACACACACACACACACACAGACACACACAGACACCCAGGAGCAATGCCTGTATTCAAAGCATGTTGAATGTTATCCCCAATGGATGAAATCCTCGCGTTATCCACTGAATGGACACTTTCAGCCCTTGAGAAGGATCAAACTTAGAAAAACACGTGAAGTGACATCGGTTCCACCAATGTCCTTGGAAGGAAGACCTACTACCACCATTATGCCAAGGAACAACTAAAACCTAATCCAGACTCAGTGCCTGAAGCCATCACTTGAATCGAAATCAGTTCTAGCACGGTAACTATGCATGTACATACATCATGATAGCCTGCCATACACTGGCCATATTCAAGGAACACTGAATCTTTTCTCCTCAGACAATTGATTACAGTTTATCTAGGGAATAGTAACACGGAGAAAAAAACGAAATTACTGCCTTTCAAGTAGCATTCCTGACTGGCATTATTAGGAACTGAGCATCTAACGGACACTGATCCAGGAATTATGTTTCTCCACACGTGCGCCCCCACACATAAACACACGCACAGAGTGGCTGTGATCCATGACTATGAACTACTTTGGAGTAAGTGCATTTCTGGACTTTCATCTAAAATAGTACTTTTCAGCAGAACCCATACTTAGGAATACTGGCAAACACTGGTGATGAGGTGAATGTCTTCAAACCTTCACTGCCCGAGGTTGAATGAACCCTGCAGACCACAGAAGAAATTTTGTCAGATCAACAAGTGCCTGTGCTGGGCCACAATGTAACCTTTCCCTCCCTTGCCAGTCCACTGGAACCACACCTTGAGATCACATGGTCAGGATAAGAAGCAGAAACTAAGGCTGCCTGTGCACCACAGCGATATCAGGCAGCCTGTTCTGCTTGGTGAGCTCCCTGCGCAAATGACACAGAAGCCTGTGGACACTAAGAGCTGTGTGGCACGGTAGCTTACGCTAGCTGTGAAGAATGGAATCACCCGATCCTGATGTGCTCAGTTCACCCTTGTGCTCCTCCCACACGTGCCCCGTGTCCCTAGGACCCAGTTAAAAGAGAAGTCTTCCACACAAGACAGGGCCACCTACCTCCAGCTTCTTCATGCTTGGCTGGCTCTGCTCCCATAGCAGCAGACCAGGCAGGAGCTGCCTTAGGAATCTATATGTTCCAGGGTCTGTGATCCCAATGTGACACCACAACCAAGTCTGTCCTGATTGGTAAGCCCATGTAAGCACTGCCTCTACATCCCTCTCCCTCCAGTCTCCAGCCACTTGTGTGACAGTTTCCTGGCAAGATCTCCTGATCTGAGCAATGCTTTTCTCCACCATGTTCCCTCCTCAGATCATTCAAGCTTCAACTGCCTTCACATTTCTATCATGTTCCAAACTACTGCCAATCTGGAATCCACACTTTGGAGGAAAAGAAGGCTTTCACGTGGTGAGTACACCAACCCATCAAGCCCTTTGAAGGTAAATCAGCCAGGAAAACATCCGTTACCTTGGATGAGGCAACTTCCTTCTCAGAACTACATCTCCCATCATCTGGGAGGGGACTCCCTTATGGGGACCCAAAATATCACAGAGAGAGGACCCGAGGCTGTTTTCCACCCTACAGTGTTCCTAACTTGAACAGAACACGCAAACGCACATAATGGCTGCCAAGAGACTCCAGGTGATCACATGAATTCTCTTCCTCTCGACACAGAAATTACTTCACTTTGATCTGAGAAGTACACAGGCACACACACACGCTATAGCCAAGGAATGCTTAGGTTTCTCTAGTCACTGAAATGCTTACCACCTCTCAGGAGAATGGCAGGTTTCAGGAACACCACAACCAATGGAATAAACATGAAATTTTCAGGAAGGCCATTCAATACTACAAAGGTTCTCTGAGGGACATCACAGTAACCCTTTCATTCATGGATACGAAGACCTAAAGTCAGAGCCTCACAAGGCTGTTCCTCAAGAGACTTTGGGAAGGAACCTCATTTCTACAAATCAGTGATGGCAAACTGAACAACGAATATCCCAAACACACTCACACACACATAATGAATGATATACTAATACTTATCCTGTATGTGAATTTCTTGCATTCTACGGACTTAATTACAACATTCAGCAAGACCAAAAGACATGGAACATCGCACAGCCTTGTTTATTCCATCTATTTCAACAGACTTACAAGGAGACTTCTGCATGCTTATACAGCGGGTACACTCAACGAGTGGGAAATCTTTGCTAGTATGACAATTTATGAGAAAAAGGAAAGAAATTAATACATGAAGACACTACAAGTATTGAACAGAGACACAAAGACAGACACACAGAAAGATAAACAGACAGGTAGACAGACAGACAAACACACATACACACACACACACACAAACACGCAGACACCCAGGAGCCCTGACTGTATTCAAAGCATGTCGAATGTTATCTGCAACGGCTGAAATGCTCACATTATCCTACTAAGTGGACACTTTCAGCACTTGAGAAAGGGTCAAACCCAGAAAAACACGTGAAATGATGTCGGATCCACCAATTTCCTTGGAAGAAGACATCCGACCACCATTATGCCAAGGAATAACTAAAGCCTAATCCAGAGTCAGTGCCTGCAGCCATCACTTGAATCAAAATCAATTCTAGCAGGGTAACGATGCATGATACCATACGATGGTCATATTCTAGGAAATCGGAATCTTTCCTCCTCAGCGAATTGATTACAGTTGATGTAGAGAACAACATGAAATTACTGCCTTTCAAGTAGCATTCTTGACTGGCATTATTAGGAACTGAACATCTAAAGGACACTGATCCAGGAAGTATTTTTAAACACATATACACCCTCACACATAAACACACTCCCAGAGTGCCTGTGGTCCATGAATTATAACTATTTTGGAGTAGGTGAATTTCTGGACTTTCATCTAAGAAAAGTACCTTTCAGCAGAACCCATACTTACAAATAGCTGAAAACACTGGTGATGAGGTGAACGTCTTCAAACCTTCACCGCCCGTGCTTTAATGGACTCTTCAGACCAGAGAAGAAATTATGTTAGATCAACAAGTGCCTGTGGTGTGTCTTTAGGTAACCTTTTGCTCCCTTGGCAGTCCACTAGAACCACACCGAGATCACGTATTCAGGATTAGAAGCAGAAAGCATGGCTCCCTCTGCACCACAGCAACGTCCAGGTGTCCTGTTCTGCTTGGTGAGTTCCCTGCACAAATGACACACAGGCCTGTGGACACTAAAAGCTGTGTGGCACGGTAACTTACGCTAGCTGTGAAGAATGGTATCACCTGATTGTGATGTGCTCAGGTCACCCGTTTGCTCCTGCCACGCGTGCCTCGTATCCCTAGGGCCCAGTTAAAAGTGAAGTCTTCCACACAATACAGGGACACCTACCTCCACCTCCTTCCTGCTTGGCTGGCTGCGCTGCCATAGCAACAGGCCAGGCAGGAGCTGCCTCAGGATTCTCCCTGTTCCAGGGGCTGTGTTCCCACTGTGACATCACAGCCATGTCTGGTCCTGATTGGTCAGACCACATAAGCACTGCCTCTACGGCCCCTCTCCCAACAGTCTGCAGCCACTTGTGTGCCAGTTTCCTTGGAAAATCTTCTGATCTGGGGAATGCTTTTCTCCACCAGGTTCCCTCCTCAGATCATTCAAGAGTCAACTGCCAGGACATTTCTATCATATTCCAAACTACTCCTAATCCGGACCCCACACTTTGGAGGACAGGAAGACTTTCACGTGGTGAGTACACAAACACCTCAAGCCCTTTGAAGGTAAATCAGTCGGGAAAACTACCTGAGACTTGGATGAGGCAACTTACTTCTCAGAACTACATCCCCAACCATCTAGGAGGGGATTCCCTTACGTGGACCCAAAATATCACAGAGTGAGAACCTGGGGCTGTTTTCCAGCCTACTGTGTTCCTACCTTGAACCTAACACACAAACATACACACTGGCTGCCAACAGCCTCAAAGTGACCCCATGAATTCACTTCCTCTCCACACAGAAATTACTTCACTTTGATCTGAGAAATACATAGGCACACACACGCTATAGACTAGGTTTCTCTAGTCAGTGAAATTTTTACCAAGTCTCGGGAGAATGGCAGGTTTCAGAAACACCATAACCTATGGAAGAAGCACGAAACTCTCAGGCAGGACCTTCAAATCTGCAAAGGTTCTACGAGGGACATCACAGTACACCTTCCATTCAGGGAACCGAAGACCAACTCAGAGACACAAAAGGCAGTTCCTCAAGTGACTTGGAGAAGGAATCTAATTTCCATAAATCAGTGATGGCAAACTGAACAACAAATTTCCCACACACATTCACACACACATAATAAGTGATATACTCATACTTATACTGTATGTGAATTTCTTGCATACTATGGAGTTAACTACAGCTTTGAGCAAGACCAGAAGTTATGGAACATCACACAGCCTTCTTCATTCTATCTATTCCACAGAGTTAATGATAGATTTTGATTCCAAGAGACTTCTGCATGCCTATGCAGCACATACACTCAACGAGTGTCAAATAGTTGCTGGTAGGGCAATTTATGAGAAACAGCAAAGAAATTAATACATGAAGATACTATAAATATTAAACACAGACACAAAGACAGACACATACACACAAAGATAAACAGACAGATACACACACACACACACACACACACACACAGACACACACAGACACCCAGGAGCAATGACTGTATTCAACGCATGTTGAATGTTATCCCCAATGGATGAAATCCTCACGTTATCCACTGAATGGACACTTTCAGCCCTTGAGAAGGATCAAACTTAGAAAAACACGTGAAGTGACATCGGTTCCACCAATGTCCTTGGAAGGAAGACCTACTACCACCATTATGCCAAGGAACAACTAAAACCTAATCCAGACTCAGTGCCTGAAGCCATCACTTGAATCGAAATCAGTTCTAGCACGATAACTATGCATGTAGATACATCATGATAGCCTGCCATACACTGGCAATATTCAAGGAACACTGAATCTTTTCTCCTCAGACAATTGATTACAGTTTATCTAGGGAATAGTAACACGGAGAAAAAAACGAAATTACTGCCTTTCAAGTAGCATTCCTGACTGGCATTATTAGGAACTGAGCATCTAACGGACACTGATCCAGGAATTATGTTTATCCTCACGTGCGCCCCCACACATAAACACACCCACAGAGTGGCTGTGATCCATGACTATGAACTACTTTGGAGTAAGTGCATTTCTGGACTTTCATCTAAAATAGTACCTTTCAGCAGAACCCATACTTAGGAATACTGGCAAACACTGGTGATGAGGTGAATGTCTTCAAACCTTCACTGCCCGAGGTTGAATGAACCCTGCAGACCACAGAAGAAATTTTGTCAGATCAACAAGTGCCTGTGCTGGGCCACAATGTAACCTTTCCCTCCCTTGCCAGTCCACTGGAACCACACCTTGAGATCACGTGGTCAGGATAAGAAGCAGAAACTAAGGCTGCCTGTGCACCACAGCGACATCAGGCAGCCTGTTCTGCTTGGTGAGCTCCCTGCGCAAATGACACAGAAGCCTGTGGACACTAAGAGCTGTGTGGCACGGTAGCTTACGCTAGCTGTGAAGAATGGAATCACCCGATCCTGATGTGCTCAGTTCACCCTTGTGCTCCTCCCACACGTGCCCCGTGTCCCTAGGACCCAGTTAAAAGAGAAGTCTTCCACACAAGACAGGGCCACCTACCTCCAGCTTCTTCATGCTTGGCTGGCTCTGCTACCATAGCAGCAGACCAGGCAGGAGCTGCCTTAGGAATCTATATGTTCCAGGGTCTGTGATCCCACTGTGACACCACAACCAAGTCTGTCCTGATTGGTAAGCCCATGTAAGCACTGCCTCTACATCCCTCTCCCTCCAGTCTCCAGCCCCTTGTGTGACAGTTTCCTGGCAAGATCTCCTGATCTGAGCAATGCTTTTCTCCACCATGTTCCCTCCTCAGATCATTCAAGCTTCAACTGCCTTCACATTTCTATCATGTTCCAAACTACTGCCAATCTGGAATCCACACTTTGGAGGAAAAGAAGGCTTTCACGTGGTGAGTACACCAACCCATCAAGCCCTTTGAAGGTAAATCAGCCAGGAAAACATCCGTTACCTTGGATGAGGCAACTTCCTTCTCAGAACTACATCTCCCATCATCTGGGAGGGGACTCCCTTATGGGGACCCAAAATATCACAGAGAGAGGACCCGAGGCTGTTTTCCACCCTACGGTGTTCCTAACTTGAACAGAACACGCAAACGCACATAATGGCTGCCAAGAGACTCCAGGTGATCACATGAATTCTCTTCCTCTCGACACAGAAATTACTTCACTTTGATCTGAGAAGTACACAGGCACACACACACGCTATAGCCAAGGAATGCTTAGGTTTCTCTAGTCACTGAAATGCTTACCACCTCTCAGGAGAATGGCAGGTTTCAGGAACACCACAACCTATGGAATAAACATGAAACTTTCAGGAAGGCCATTCAATACTACAAAGGTTCTCTGAGGGACATCACAGTAACCCTTTCATTCATGGATACGAAGACCTAAAGTCAGAGCCTCACAAGGCTGTTCCTCAAGAGACTTTGGGAAGGAACCTCATTTCTACAAATCAGTGATGGCAAACTGAACAACAAATATCCCAAACACACTCACACACACATAATGAATGATATACTAATACTTATCCTGTATGTGAATTTCTTGCATTCTACGGACTTAATTACAACATTCAGCAAGACCAAAAGACATGGAACATCGCACAGCCTTGTTTATTCCATCTATTTCAACAGACTTACAAGGAGACTTCTGCATGCTTATACAGCGGGTACACTCAACGAGTGGGAAATCTTTGCTAGTATGACAATTTATGAGAAAAAGGAAAGAAATTAATACATGAAGACACTACAAGTATTGAACAGAGACACAAAGACAGACACACAGAAAGATAAACAGACAGGTAGACAGACAGACAAACACACATACACACACACAAACACAAACACGCAGACACCCAGGAGCCCTGACTGTATTCAAAGCATGTCGAATGTTATCTGCAACGGCTGAAATGCTCACATTATCCTACTAAGTGGACACTTTCAGCACTTGAGAAAGGGTCAAACCCAGAAAAACACGTGAAATGATGTCGGATCCACCAATTTCCTTGGAAGAAGACATCCGACCACCATTATGCCAAGGAATAACTAAAGCCTAATCCAGACTCAGTGCCTGCAGCCATCACTTGAATCAAAATCAATTCTAGCAGGGTAACGATGCATGATACCATACGATGGTCATATTCTAGGAAATCGGAATCTTTCCTCCTCAGCGAATTGATTACAGTTGATGTAGAGAACAACATGAAATTACTGCCTTTCAAGTAGCATTCTTGACTGGCATTATTAGGAACTGAACATCTAAAGGACACTGATCCAGGAAGTATTTTTAAACACATATACACCCTCACACATAAACACACTCCCAGAGTGCCTGTGGTCCATGAATTATAACTATTTTGGAGTAGGTGAATTTCTGGACTTTCATCTAAGAAAAGTACCTTTCAGCAGAACCCATACTTACGAATAGCTGAAAACACTGGTGATGAGGTGAACGTCTTCAAACCTTCACCGCCCATGCTTTAATGGACTCTTCAGACCAGAGAAGAAATTATGTTAGATCAACAAGTGCCTGTGGTGTGTCTTTAGGTAACCATTTGCTCCCTTGGCAGTCCACTAGAACCACACCGAGATCACGTATTCAGGATTAGAAGCATTAAGTATGGCTCCCTCTGCACCACAGCAACGTCCAGGTGTCCTGTTCTGCTTGGTGAGTTCCCTGCACAAATGACACACAGGCCTGTGGACACTAAAAGCTGTGTGGCACGGTAACTTACGCTAGCTGTGAAGAATGGTATCACCTGATTGTGATGTGCTCAGGTCACCCGTTTGCTCCTGCCACGCGTGCCTCGTATCCCTAGGGCCCAGTTAAAAGTGAAGTCTTCCACACAATACAGGGACACCTACCTCCACCTCCTTCCTGCTTGGCTGGCTGCGCTGCCATAGCAACAGGCCAGGCAGGAGCTGCCTCAGGATTCTCCCTGTTCCAGGGGCTGTGTTCCCACTGTGACATCACAGCCATGTCTGGTCCTGATTGGTCAGACCACATAAGCACTGCCTCTACGGCCCCTCTCCCAACAGTCTGCAGCCACTTGTGTGCCAGTTTCCTTGGAAAATCTTCTGATCTGGGGAATGCTTTTCTCCACCAGGTTCCCTCCTCAGATCATTCAAGAGTCAACTGCCAGGACATTTCTATCATATTCCAAACTACTCCTAATCCGGACCCCACACTTTGGAGGACAGGAAGACTTTCACGTGGTGAGTACACAAACACCTCAAGCCCTTTGAAGGTAAATCAGTCGGGAAAACTACCTGAGACTTGGATGAGGCAACTTACTTCTCAGAACTACATCTCCAACCATCTAGGAGGGGATTCCCTTACGTGGACCCAAAATATCACAGAGTGAGAACCTGGGGCTGTTTTCCAGCCTACTGTGTTCCTACCTTGAACCTAACACACAAACATACACACTGGCTGCCAACAGCCTCAAAGTGACCCCATGAATTCACTTCCTCTCCACACAGAAATTACTTCACTTTGATCTGAGAAATACATAGGCACACACACGCTATAGACTAGGTTTCTCTAGTCAGTGAAATTTTTACCAAGTCTCGGGAGAATGGCAGGTTTCAGAAACACCATAACCTATGGAAGAAGCACGAAACTCTCAGGCAGGACCTTCAAATCTGCAAAGGTTCTACGAGGGACATCACAGTACACCTTCCATTCAGGGAACCGAAGACCAACTCAGAGACACAAAAGGCAGTTCCTCAAGTGACTTGGAGAAGGAATCTAATTTCCATAAATCAGTGATGGCAAACTGAACAACAAATTTCCCACACACATTCACACACACATAATAAGTGATATACTCATACTTATACTGTATGTGAATTTCTTGCATACTATGGAGTTAACTACAGCTTTGAGCAAGACCAGAAGTTATGGAACATCACACAGCCTTGTTCATTCTATCTATTCCACAGAGTTAATGATAGATTTTGATTCCAAGAGACTTCTGCATGCCTATGCAGCACATACACTCAACGAGTGTCAAATAGTTGCTGGTAGGGCAATTTATGAGAAACAGCAAAGAAATTAATACATGAAGATACTATAAATATTAAACACAGACACAAAGACAGACACATACACACAAAGATAAACAGACAGATACACACACACACACACACACACACACACACACACACACACACACACAGACACCCAGGAGCAATGACTGTATTCAACGCATGTTGAATGTTATCCCCAATGGATGAAATCCTCACGTTATCCACTGAATGGACACTTTCAGCCCTTGAGAAGGATCAAACTTACAAAAACACGTGAAGTGACATCGGTTCCACCAATGTCCTTGGAAGGAAGACCTACTACCACCATTATGCCAAGGAACAACTAAAACCTAATCCAGACTCAGTGCCTGAAGCCATCACTTGAATCGAAATCAGTTCTAGCACGATAACTATGCATGTAGATACATCATGATAGCCTGCCATACACTGGCAATATTCAAGGAACACTGAATCTTTTCTCCTCAGACAATTGATTACAGTTTATCTAGGGAATAGTAACACGGAGAAAAAAACGAAATTACTGCCTTTCAAGTAGCATTCCTGACTGGCATTATTAGGAACTGAGCATCTAACGGACACTGATCCAGGAATTATGTTTATCCACACGTGCGCCCCCACACATAAACACACCCACAGAGTGGCTGTGATCCATGACTATGAACTACTTTGGAGTAAGTGCATTTCTGGACTTTCATCTAAAATAGTACCTTTCAGCAGAACCCATACTTAGGAATACTGGCAAACACTGGTGATGAGGTGAATGTCTTCAAACCTTCACTGCCCGAGGTTGAATGAACCCTGCAGACCACAGAAGAAATTTTGTCAGATCAACAAGTGCCTGTGCTGGGCCACAATGTAACCTTTCCCTCCCTTGCCAGTCCACTGGAACCACACCTTGAGATCACGTGGTCAGGATAAGAAGCAGAAACTAAGGCTGCCTGTGCACCACAGCGATATCAGGCAGCCTGTTCTGCTTGGTGAGCTCCCTGCGCAAATGACACAGAAGCCTGTGGACACTAAGAGCTGTGTGGCACGGTAGCTTACGCTAGCTGTGAAGAATGGAATCACCCGATCCTGATGTGCTCAGTTCACCCTTGTGCTCCTCCCACACGTGCCCCGTGTCCCTAGGACACAGTTAAAAGAGAAGTCTTCCACACAAGACACTGCCACCTACCTCCAGCTTCTTCATGCTTGGCTGGCTCTGCTACCATAGCAGCAGACCAGGCAGGAGCTGCCTTAGGAATCTATATGTTCCAGGGTCTGTGATCCCACTGTGACACCACAACCAAGTCTGTCCTGATTGGTAAGCCCATGTAAGCACTGCCTCTACATCCCTCTCCCTCCAGTCTCCAGCCACTTGTGTGACAGTTTCCTGGCAAGATCTCCTGATCTGAGCAATGCTTTTCTCCACCATGTTCCCTCCTCAGATCATTCAAGCTTCAACTGCCTTCACATTTCTATCATGTTCCAAACTACTGCCAATCTGGAATCCACACTTTGGAGGAAAAGAAGGCTTTCACGTGGTGAGTACACCAACCCATCAAGCCCTTTGAAGGTAAATCAGCCAGGAAAACATCCGTTACCTTGGATGAGGCAACTTCCTTCTCAGAACTACATCTCCCATCATCTGGGAGGGGACTCCCTTATGGGGACCCAAAATATCACAGAGAGAGGACCCGAGGCTGTTTTCCACCCTACGGTGTTCCTAACTTGAACAGAACACGCAAACGCACATAATGGCTGCCAAGAGACTCCAGGTGATCACATGAATTCTCTTCCTCTCGACACAGAAATTACTTCACTTTGATCTGAGAAGTACACAGGCACACACACACGCTATAGCCAAGGAATGCTTAGGTTTCTCTAGTCACTGAAATGCTTACCACCTCTCAGGAGAATGGCAGGTTTCAGGAACACCACAACCTATGGAATAAACATGAAACTTTCAGGAAGGCCATTCAATACTACAAAGGTTCTCTGAGGGACATCACAGTAACCCTTTCATTCATGGATACGAAGACCTAAAGTCAGAGCCTCACAAGGCTGTTCCTCAAGAGACTTTGGGAAGGAACCTCATTTCTACAAATCAGTGATGGCAAACTGAACAACAAATATCCCAAACACACTCACACACACATAATGAATGATATACTAATACTTATCCTGTATGTGAATTTCTTGCATTCTACGGACTTAATTACAACATTCAGCAAGACCAAAAGACATGGAACATCGCACAGCCTTGTTTATTCCATCTATTTCAACAGACTTACAAGGAGACTTCTGCATGCTTATACAGCGGGTACACTCAACGAGTGGGAAATCTTTGCTAGTATGACAATTTATGAGAAAAAGGAAAGAAATTAATACATGAAGACACTACAAGTATTGAACAGAGACACAAAGACAGACACACAGAAAGATAAACAGACAGGTAGACAGACAGACAAACACACATACACACACACACACACAAACACGCAGACACCCAGGAGCCCTGACTGTATTCAAAGCATGTCGAATGTTATCTGCAACAGCTGAAATGCTCACATTATCCTACTAAGTGGACACTTTCAGCACTTGAGAAAGGGTCAAACCCAGAAAAACACGTGAAATGATGTCGGATCCACCAATTTCCTTGGAAGAAGACATCCGACCACCATTATGCCAAGGAATAACTAAAGCCTAATCCAGAGTCAGTGCCTGCAGCCATCACTTGAATCAAAATCAATTCTAGCAGGGTAACGATGCATGATACCATACGATGGTCATATTCTAGGAAATCGGAATCTTTCCTCCTCAGCGAATTGATTACAGTTGATGTAGAGAACAACATGAAATTACTGCCTTTCAAGTAGCATTCTTGACTGGCATTATTAGGAACTGAACATCTAAAGGACACTGATCCAGGAAGTATTTTTAAACACATATACACCCTCACACATAAACACACTCCCAGAGTGCCTGTGGTCCATGAATTATAACTATTTTGGAGTAGGTGAATTTCTGGACTTTCATCTAAGAAAAGTACCTTTCAGCAGAACCCATACTTACGAATAGCTGAAAACACTGGTGATGAGGTGAACGTCTTCAAACCTTCACCGCCCATGCTTTAATGGACTCTTCAGACCAGAGAAGAAATTATGTTAGATCAACAAGTGCCTGTGGTGTGTCTTTAGGTAACCATTTGCTCCCTTGGCAGTCCACTAGAACCACACCGAGATCACGTATTCAGGATTAGAAGCATTAAGCATGGCTCCCTCTGCACCACAGCAACGTCCAGGTGTCCTGTTCTGCTTGGTGAGTTCCCTGCACAAATGACACACAGGCCTGTGGACACTAAAAGCTGTGTGGCACGGTAACTTACGCTAGCTGTGAAGAATGGTATCACCTGATTGTGATGTGCTCAGGTCACCCGTTTGCTCCTGCCTCGCGTGCCTCGTATCCCTAGGGCCCAGTTAAAAGTGAAGTCTTCCACACAATACAGGGACACCTACCTCCACCTCCTTCCTGCTTGGCTGGCTGCGCTGCCATAGCAACAGGCCAGGCAGGAGCTGCCTCAGGATTCTCCCTGTTCCAGGGGCTGTGTTCCCACTGTGACATCACAGCCATGTCTGGTCCTGATTGGTCAGACCACATAAGCACTGCCTCTACGGCCCCTCTCCCAACAGTCTGCAGCCACTTGTGTGCCAGTTTCCTTGGAAAATCTTCTGATCTGGGGAATGCTTTTCTCCACCAGGTTCCCTCCTCAGATCATTCAAGAGTCAACTGCCAGGACATTTCTATCATATTCCAAACTACTCCTAATCCGGACCCCACACTTTGGAGGACAGGAAGACTTTCACGTGGTGAGTACACAAACACCTCAAGCCCTTTGAAAGAAAATCAGTCGGGAAAACTACCTGAGACTTGGATGAGGCAACTTACTTCTCAGAACTACATCTCCAACCATCTAGGAGGGGATTCCCTTACGTGGACCCAAAATATCACAGAGTGAGAACCTGGGGCTGTTTTCCAGCCTACTGTGTTCCTACCTTGAACCTAACACACAAACATACACACTGGCTGCCAACAGCCTCAAAGTGACCCCATGAATTCACTTCCTCTCCACACAGAAATTACTTCACTTTGATCTGAGAAATACATAGGCACACACACGCTATAGACTAGGTTTCTCTAGTCAGTGAAATTTTTACCAAGTCTTGGGAGAATGGCAGGTTTCAGAAACACCTATGGAACCTATGGAAGAAGCACGAAACTCTCAGGCAGGACCTTCAAAACTGCCAAGGTTCTACGATGGACATCACAGTACACCTTCCATTCAGGGAACCGAAGACCAACTCAGAGACACAAAAGGCAGTTCCTCAAGTGACTTGGAGAAGGAATCTAATTTCCATAAATCAGTGATGGCAAACTGAACAACAAATTTCCCACACACATTCACACACACATAATAAGTGATATACTCATACTTATACTGTATGTGAATTTCTTGCATACTATGGAGTTAACTACAGCTTTGAGCAAGACCAGAAGTTATGGAACATCACACAGCCTTCTTCATTCTATCTATTCCACAGAGTTAATGATAGATTTTGATTCCAAGAGACTTCTGCATGCCTATGCAGCACATACACTCAACGAGTGTCAAATAGTTGCTGGTAGGGCAATTTATGAGAAATAGCAAAGAAATTAATACATGAAGATACTATAAATATTAAACACAGACACAAAGACAGACACATACACACAAAGATAAACAGACAGATACACACACACACACACACACACACACACACACACACACAGACACACACAGACACCCAGGAGCAATGCCTGTATTCAACGCATGTTGAATGTTATCCCCAATGGATGAAATCCTCGCATTATCCACTGAATGGACACTTTCAGCCCTTGAGAAGGATCAAACTTAGAAAAACACGTGAAGTGACATCGGTTCCACCAATGTCCTTGGAAGGAAGACCTACTACCACCATTATGCCAAGGAACAACTAAAACCTAATCCAGACTCAGTGCCTGAAGCCATCACTTGAATCGAAATCAGTTCTAGCACGATAACTATGCATGTACATACATCATGATAGCCTGCCATACACTGGCCATATTCAAGGAACACTGAATCTTTTCTCCTCAGACAATTGATTACAGTTTATCTAGGGAATAGTAACACGGAGAAAAAAACGAAATTACTGCCTTTCAAGTAGCATTCCTGACTGGCATTATTAGGAACTGAGCATCTAACGGACACTGATCCAGGAATTATGTTTATCCACACGTGCGCCCCCACACATAAACACACCCACAGAGTGGCTGGGATCCATGACTATGAACTACTTTGGAGTAAGTGCATTTCTGGACTTTCATCTAAAATAGTACCTTTCAGCAGAACCCATACTTAGGAATACTGGCAAACACTGGTGATGAGGTGAATGTCTTCAAACCTTCACTGCCCGAGGTTGAATGAACCCTGCAGACCACAGAAGAAATTTTGTCAGATCAACAAGTCCCTGTGCTGGGCCACAATGTAACCTTTCCCTCCCTTGCCAGTCCACTGGAACCACACCTTGAGATCACGTGGTCAGGATAAGAAGCAGAAACTAAGGCTGCCTGTGCACCACAGCGACATCAGGCAGCCTGTTCTGCTTGGTGAGCTCCCTGCGCAAATGACACAGAAGCCTGTGGACACTAAGAGCTGTGTGGCACGGTAGCTTACGCTAGCTGTGAAGAATGGAATCACCCGATCCTGATGTGCTCAGTTCACCCTTGTGCTCCTCCCACACGTGCCCCGTGTCCCTAGGACCCAGTTAAAAGAGAAGTCTTCCACACAAGACAGGGCCACCTACCTCCAGCTTCTTCATGCTTGGCTGGCTCTGCTACCATAGCAGCAGACCAGGCAGGAGCTGCCTTAGGAATCTATATGTTCCAGGGTCTGTGATCCCACTGTGACACCACAACCAAGTCTGTCCTGATTGGTAAGCCCATGTAAGCACTGCCTCTACATCCCTCTCCCTCCAGTCTCCAGCCCCTTGTGTGACAGTTTCCTGGCAAGATCTCCTGATCTGAGCAATGCTTTTCTCCACCATGTTCCCTCCTCAGATCATTCAAGCTTCAACTGCCTTCACATTTCTATCATGTTCCAAACTACTGCCAATCTGGAATCCACACTTTGGAGGAAAAGAAGGCTTTCACGTGGTGAGTACACCAACCCATCAAGCCCTTTGAAGGTAAATCAGCCAGGAAAACATCCGTTACCTTGGATGAGGCAACTTCCTTCTCAGAACTACATCTCCCATCATCTGGGAGGGGACTCCCTTATGGGGACCCAAAATATCACAGAGAGAGGACCCGAGGCTGTTTTCCACCCTACGGTGTTCCTAACTTGAACAGAACACGCAAACGCACATAATGGCTGCCAAGAGACTCCAGGTGATCACATGAATTCTCTTCCTCTCGACACAGAAATTACTTCACTTTGATCTGAGAAGTACACAGGCACACACACACGCTATAGCCAAGGAATGCTTAGGTTTCTCTAGTCACTGAAATGCTTACCACCTCTCAGGAGAATGGCAGGTTTCAGGAACACCACAACCTATGGAATAAACATGAAACTTTCAGGAAGGCCATTCAATACTACAAAGGTTCTCTGAGGGACATCACAGTAACCCTTTCATTCATGGATACGAAGACCTAAAGTCAGAGCCTCACAAGGCTGTTCCTCAAGAGACTTTGGGAAGGAACCTCATTTCTACAAATCAGTGATGGCAAACTGAACAACAAATATCCCAAACACACTCACACACACATAATGAATGATATACTAATACTTATCCTGTATGTGAATTTCTTGCATTCTACGGACTTAATTACAACATTCAGCAAGACCAAAAGACATGGAACATCGCACAGCCTTGTTTATTCCATCTATTTCAACAGACTTACAAGGAGACTTCTGCATGCTTATACAGCGGGTACACTCAACGAGTGGGAAATCTTTGCTAGTATGACAATTTATGAGAAAAAGGAAAGAAATTAATACATGAAGACACTACAAGTATTGAACAGAGACACAAAGACAGACACACAGAAAGATAAACAGACAGGTAGACAGACAGACAAACACACATACACACACACACACACAAACACGCAGACACCCAGGAGCCCTGACTGTATTCAAAGCATGTCGAATGTTATCTGCAACAGCTGAAATGATCACATTATCCTACTAAGTGGACACTTTCAGCACTTGAGAAAGGGTCAAACCCAGAAAAACACGTGAAATGATGTCGGATCCACCAATTTCCTTGGAAGAAGACATCCGACCACCATTATGCCAAGGAATAACTAAAGCCTAATCCAGAGTCAGTGCCTGCAGCCATCACTTGAATCAAAATCAATTCTAGCAGGGTAACGATGCATGATACCATACGATGGTCATATTCTAGGAAATCGGAATCTTTCCTCCTCAGCGAATTGATTACAGTTGATGTAGAGAACAACATGAAATTACTGCCTTTCAAGTAGCATTCTTGACTGGCATTATTAGGAACTGAACATCTAAAGGACACTGATCCAGGAAGTATTTTTAAACACATATACACCCTCACACATAAACACACTCCCAGAGTGCCTGTGGTCCATGAATTATAACTATTTTGGAGTAGGTGAATTTCTGGACTTTCATCTAAGAAAAGTACCTTTCAGCAGAACCCATACTTACGAATAGCTGAAAACACTGGTGATGAGGTGAACGTCTTCAAACCTTCACCGCCCATGCTTTAATGGACTCTTCAGACCAGAGAAGAAATTATGTTAGATCAACAAGTGCCTGTGGTGTGTCTTTAGGTAACCATTTGCTCCCTTGGCAGTCCACTAGAACCACACCGAGATCACGTATTCAGGATTAGAAGCATTAAGCATGGCTCCCTCTGCACCACAGCAACGTCCAGGTGTCCTGTTCTGCTTGGTGAGTTCCCTGCACAAATGACACACAGGCCTGTGGACACTAAAAGCTGTGTGGCACGGTAACTTACGCTAGCTGTGAAGAATGGTATCACCTGATTGTGATGTGCTCAGGTCACCCGTTTGCTCCTGCCTCGCGTGCCTCGTATCCCTAGGGCCCAGTTAAAAGTGAAGTCTTCCACACAATACAGGGACACCTACCTCCACCTCCTTCCTGCTTGGCTGGCTGCGCTGCCATAGCAACAGGCCAGGCAGGAGCTGCCTCAGGATTCTCCCTGTTCCAGGGACTATGTTCCCACTGTGACATCACAGCCATGTCTGGTCCTGATTGGTCAGACCACATAAGCACTGCCTCTACGGCCCCTCTCCCAACAGTCTGCAGCCACTTGTGTGCCAGTTTCCTTGGAAAATCTTCTGATCTGGGGAATGCTTTTCTCCACCAGGTTCCCTCCTCAGATCATTCAAGAGTCAACTGCCAGGACATTTCTATCATATTCCAAACTACTCCTAATCCGGACCCCACACTTTGGAGGACAGGAAGACTTTCACGTGGTGAGTACACAAACACCTCAAGCCCTTTGAAAGAAAATCAGTCGGGAAAACTACCTGAGACTTGGATGAGGCAACTTACTTCTCAGAACTACATCTCCAACCATCTAGGAGGGGATTCCCTTACGTGGACCCAAAATATCACAGAGTGAGAACCTGGGGCTGTTTTCCAGCCTACTGTGTTCCTACCTTGAACCTAACACACAAACATACACACTGGCTGCCAACAGCCTCAAAGTGACCCCATGAATTCACTTCCTCTCCACACAGAAATTACTTCACTTTGATCTGAGAAATACATAGGCACACACACGCTATAGACTAGGTTTCTCTAGTCAGTGAAATTTTTACCAAGTCTCGGGAGAATGGCAGGTTTCAGAAACACCTATGGAACCTATGGAAGAAGCACGAAACTCTCAGGCAGGACCTTCAAATCTGCCAAGGTTCTACGATGGACATCACAGTACACCTTCCATTCAGGGAACCGAAGACCAACTCAGAGACACAAAAGGCAGTTCCTCAAGTGACTTGGAGAAGGAATCTAATTTCCATAAATCAGTGATGGCAAACTGAACAACAAATTTCCCACACACATTCACACACACATAATAAGTGATATACTCATACTTATACTGTATGTGAATTTCTTGCATACTATGGAGTTAACTACAGCTTTGAGCAAGACCAGAAGTTATGGAACATCACACAGCCTTCTTCATTCTATCTATTCCACAGAGTTAATGATAGATTTTGATTCCAAGAGACTTCTGCATGCCTATGCAGCACATACACTCAACGAGTGTCAAATAGTTGCTGGTAGGGCAATTTATGAGAAATAGCAAAGAAATTAATACATGAAGATACTATAAATATTAAACACAGACACAAAGACAGACACATACACACAAAGATAAACAGACAGATACACACACACACACACACACACACACACACACACACAGACACACACAGACACCCAGGAGCAATGCCTGTATTCAACGCATGTTGAATGTTATCCCCAATGGATGAAATCCTCGCATTATCCACTGAATGGACACTTTCAGCCCTTGAGAAGGATCAAACTTAGAAAAACACGTGAAGTGACATCGGTTCCACCAATGTCCTTGGAAGGAAGACCTACTACCACCATTATGCCAAGGAACAACTAAAACCTAATCCAGACTCAGTGGCTGAAGCCATCACTTGAATCGAAATCAGTTCTAGCACGATAACTATGCATGTACATACATCATGATAGCCTGCCATACACTGGCCATATTCAAGGAACACTGAATCTTTTCTCCTCAGACAATTGATTACAGTTTATCTAGGGAATAGTAACACGGAGAAAAAAACGAAATTACTGCCTTTCAAGTAGCATTCCTGACTGGCATTATTAGGAACTGAGCATCTAACGGACACTGATCCAGGAATTATGTTTATCCACACGTGCGCCCCCACACATAAACACACCCACAGAGTGGCTGGGATCCATGACTATGAACTACTTTGGAGTAAGTGCATTTCTGGACTTTCATCTAAAATAGTACCTTTCAGCAGAACCCATACTTAGGAATACTGGCAAACACTGGTGATGAGGTGAATGTCTTCAAACCTTCACTGCCCGAGGTTGAATGAACCCTGCAGACCACAGAAGAAATTTTGTCAGATCAACAAGTGCCTGTGCTGGGCCACAATGTAACCTTTCCCTCCCTTGCCAGTCCACTGGAACCACACCTTGAGATCACGTGGTCAGGATAAGAAGCAGAAACTAAGGCTGCCTGTGCACCACAGCGACATCAGGCAGCCTGTTCTGCTTGGTGAGCTCCCTGCGCAAATGACACAGAAGCCTGTGGACACTAAGAGCTGTGTGGCACGGTAGCTTACGCTAGCTGTGAAGAATGGAATCACCCGATCCTGATGTGCTCAGTTCACCCTTGTGCTCCTCCCACACGTGCCCCGTGTCCCTAGGACCCAGTTAAAAGAGAAGTCTTCCACACAAGACAGGGCCACCTACCTCCAGCTTCTTCATGCTTGGCTGGCTCTGCTACCATAGCAGCAGACCAGGCAGGAGCTGCCTTAGGAATCTATATGTTCCAGGGTCTGTCATCCCACTGTGACACCACAACCAAGTCTGTCCTGATTGGTAAGCCCATGTAAGCACTGCCTCTACATCCCTCTCCCTCCAGTCTCCAGCCACTTGTGTGACAGTTTCCTGGCAAGATCTCCTGATCTTAGCAATGCTTTTCTCCACCATGTTCCCTCCTCAGATCATTCAAGCTTCAACTGCCTTCACATTTCTATCATGTTCCAAACTACTGCCAATCTGGAATCCACACTTTGGAGGAAAAGAAGGCTTTCACGTGGTGAGTACACCAACCCATCAAGCCCTTTGAAGGTAAATCAGCCAGGAAAACATCCGTTACCTTGGATGAGGCAACTTCCTTCTCAGAACTACATCTCCCATCATCTGGGAGGGGACTCCCTTATGGGGACCCAAAATATCACAGAGAGAGGACCCGAGGCTGTTTTCCACCCTACGGTGTTCCTAACTTGAACAGAACACGCAAACGCACATAATGGCTGCCAAGAGACTCCAGGTGATCACATGAATTCTCTTCCTCTCGACACAGAAATTACTTCACTTTGATCTGAGAAGTACTCAGGCACACACACACGCTATAGCCAAGGAATGCTTAGGTTTCTCTAGTCACTGAAATGCTTACCACCTCTCAGGAGAATGGCAGGTTTCAGGAACACCACAACCTATGGAATAAACATGAAACTTTCAGGAAGGCCATTCAATACTACAAAGGTTCTCTGAGGGACATCACAGTAACCCTTTCATTCATGGATACGAAGACCTAAAGTCAGAGCCTCACAAGGCTGTTCCTCAAGAGACTTTGGGAAGGAACCTCATTTCTACAAATCAGTGATGGCAAACTGAACAACAAATATCCCAAACACACTCACACACACATAATGAATGATATACTAATACTTATCCTGTATGTGAATTTCTTGCATTCTACAGACTTAATTACAACATTCAGCAAGACCAAAAGACATGGAACATCGCACAGCCTTGTTCATTCCATCTATTTCAACAGACTTACAAGGAGACTTCTGCATGCTTATACAGCGGGTACACTCAACGAGTGGGAAATCATTGCTAGTATGACAATTTATGAGAAAAAGGAAAGAAATTAATACATGAAGACACTACAAGTATTGAACAGAGACACAAAGACAGACACACAGAAAGATAAACAGACAGGTAGACAGACAGACAAACACACATACACACACACACACACAAACACGCAGACACCCAGGAGCCCTGACTGTATTCAAAGCATGTCGAATGTTATCTGCAACGGCTGAAATGCTCACATTATCCTACTAAGTGGACACTTTCAGCACTTGAGAAAGGGTCAAACCCAGAAAAACACGTGAAATGATGTCGGATCCACCAATTTCCTTGGAAGGAAGACATCCGACCACCATTATGCCAAGGAACAACTAAAGCCTAATCCAGAGTCAGTGCCTGCAGCCATCACTTGAATCGAAATCAATTCTAGCAGGGTAACGATGCATGATACCATACGATGGTCATATTCTAGGAAATCGGAATCTTTCCTCCTCAGAGAATTGATTACAGTTGATGTAGAGAACAACATGAAATTACTGCCTTTCAAGTAGCATTCTTGACTGGCATTATTAGGAACTGAACATCTAAAGGACACTGATCCAGGAAGTATTTTTAACCACATATACACCCTCACACATAAACACACTCCCAGAGTGCCTGTGGTCCATGAATTATAACTATTTTGGAGTAGGTGAATTTCTGGACTTTCACCAAAAAAAGTACCTTTCAGCAGAACCCATACTTACGAATAGCTGAAAACACTGGTGATGAGGTGAACGTCTTCAAACCTTCACCGCCCGTGCTTTAATGGACTCTTCAGACCAGAGAAGAAATTATGTTAGATCAACAAGTGCCTGTGGTGTGTCTTTAGGTAACCTTTTGCTCCCTTGGCAGTCCACTAGAACCACACCAAGATCACGTATTCAGGATTAGAAGCAGAAAGCATGGCTCCCTCTGCACCACAGCAACGTCCAGGTGTCCTGTTCTGCTTGGTGAGTTCCCTGCACAAATGACACACAGGCCTGTGGACACTAAAAGCTGTGTGGCACGGTAACTTACGCTAGCTGTGAAGAATGGTATCACCTGATTGTGATGTGCTCAGGTCACCCGTTTGCTCCTGCCACGCGTGCCTCGTATCCCTAGGGCCCAGTTAAAAGTGAAGTCTTCCACACAATACAGGGACACCTACCTCCACCTCCTTCCTGCTTGGCTGGCTGCGCTGCCATAGCAACAGGCCAGGCAGGAGCTGCCTCAGGATTCTCCCTGTTCCAGGGGCTGTGTTCCCACTGTGACATCACAGCCATGTCTGGTCCTGATTGGTCAGACCACATAAGCACTGCCTCTACGGCCCCTCTCCCAACAGTCTGCAGCCACTTGTGTGCCAGTTTCCTTGGAAAATCTTCTGATCTGGGGAATGCTTTTCTCCACCAGGTTCCCTCCTCAGATCATTCAAGAGTCAACTGCCAGGACATTTCTATCATATTCCAAACTACTCCTAATCCGGACCCCACACTTTGGAGGACAGGAAGACTTTCACGTGGTGAGTACACAAACACCTCAAGCCCTTTGAAGGTAAATCAGTCGGGAAAACTACCTGAGACTTGGATGAGGCAACTTACTTCTCAGAACTACATCTCCAACCATCTAGGAGGGGATTCCCTTACGTGGACCCAAAATATCACAGAGTGAGAACCTGGGGCTGTTTTCCAGCCTACTGTGTTCCTACCTTGAACCTAACACACAAACATACACACTGGCTGCCAACAGCCTCAAAGTGACCCCATGAATTCACTTCCTCTCCACACAGAAATTACTTCAATTTGATCTGAGAAATACATAGGCACACACACGCTATAGACTAGGTTTCTCTAGTCAGTGAAATTTTTACCAAGTCTCGGGAGAATGCCAGGTTTCAGAAACACCATAACCTATGGAAGAAGCACGAAACTCTCAGGCAGGACCTTCAAATCTGCAAAGGTTCTACGAGGGACATCACAGTACACCTTCCATTCAGGGAACCGAAGACCAACTCAGAGACACAAAAGGCAGTTCCTCAAGTGACTTGGAGAAGGAATCTAATTTCCATAAATCAGTGATGGCAAACTGAACAACAAATTTCCCACACACATTCACACACACATAATAAGTGATATACTCATACTTATACTGTATGTGAATTTCTTGCATACTATGGAGTTAACTACAGCTTTGAGCAAGACCAGAAGTTATGGAACATCACACAGCCTTGTTCATTCTATCTATTCCACAGAGTTAATGATAGATTTTGATTCCAAGAGACTTCTGCATGCCTATGCAGCACATACACTCAACGAGTGTCAAATAGTTGCTGGTAGGGCAATTTATGAGAAACAGCAAAGAAATTAATACATGAAGATACTATAAATATTAAACACAGACACAAAGACAGACACATACACACAAAGATAAACAGACAGATACACACACACACACACACACACAGACACACACAGACACCCAGGAGCAATGACTGTATTCAACGCATGTTGAATGTTATCCCCAATGGATGAAATCCTCGCATTATCCACTGAATGGACACTTTCAGCCCTTGAGAAGGATGAAACTTAGAAAAACACGTGAAGTGACATCGGTTCCACCAATGTCCTTGGAAGGAAGACCTACTACCACCATTATGCCAAGGAACAACTAAAACCTAATCCAGACTCAGTGCCCGAAGACATCACTTGAATCGAAATCAGTTCTAGCACGGTAACTATGCATGTACATACTTCATGATAGCCTGCCATACACTGGCCATATTCAAGGAACACTGAATCTTTTCTCCTCAGACAATTGATTACAGTTTATCTAGGGAATAGTAACACGGAGAAAAAAACGAAATTACTGCCTTTCAAGTAGCATTCCTGACTGGCATTATTAGGAACTGAGCATCTAACGGACACTGATCCAGGAATTATGTTTATCCACACGTGCGCCCCCACACATAAACACACCCACAGAGTGGCTGTGATCCATGACTATGAACTACTTTGGAGTAAGTGCATTTCTGGACTTTCATCTAAAATAGTACTTTTCAGCAGAACCCATACTTAGGAATACTGGCAAACACTGGTGATGAGGTGAATGTCTTCAAACCTTCACTGCCCGAGGTTGAATGAACCCTGCAGACCACAGAAGAAATTTTGTCAGATCAACAAGTGCCTGTGCTGGGCCACAATGTAACCTTTCCCTCCCTTGCCAGTCCACTGGAACCACACCTTGAGATCACGTGGTCAGGATAAGAAGCAGAAACTAAGGCTGCCTGTGCACCACAGCGACATCAGGCAGCCTGTTCTGCTTGGTGAGCTCCCTGCGCAAATGACACAGAAGCCTGTGGACACTAAGAGCTGTGTGGCACGGTAGCTTACGCTAGCTGTGAAGAATGGAATCACCCGATCCTGATGTGCTCAGTTCACCCTTGTGCTCCTCCCACACGTGCCCCGTGTCCCTAGGACCCAGTTAAAAGAGAAGTCTTCCACACAAGACAGGGCCACCTACCTCCAGCTTCTTCATGCTTGGCTGGCTCTGCTACCATAGCAGCAGACCAGGCAGGAGCTGCCTTAGGAATCTATATGTTCCAGGGTCTGTGATCCCACTGTGACACCACAACCAAGTCTGTCCTGATTGGTAAGCCCATGTAAGCACTGCCTCTACATCCCTCTCCCTCCAGTCTCCAGCCACTTGTGTGACAGTTTCCTGGCAAGATCTCCTGATCTGAGCAATGCTTTTCTCCACCATGTTCCCTCCTCAGATCATTCAAGCTTCAACTGCCTTCACATTTCTATCATGTTCCAAACTACTGCCAATCTGGAATCCACACTTTGGAGGAAAAGAAGGCTTTCACGTGGTGAGTACACCAACCCATCAAGCCCTTTGAAGGTAAATCAGCCAGGAAAACATCCGTTACCTTGGATGAGGCAACTTCCTTCTCAGAACTACATCTCCCATCATCTGGGAGGGGACTCCCTTATGGGGACCCAAAATATCACAGAGAGAGGACCCGAGGCTGTTTTCCACCCTACGGTGTTCCTAACTTGAACAGAACACGCAAACGCACATAATGGCTGCCAAGAGACTCCAGGTGATCACATGAATTCTCTTCCTCTCGACACAGAAATTACTTCACTTTGATCTGAGAAGTACACAGGCACACACACACGCTATAGCCAAGGAATGCTTAGGTTTCTCTAGTCACTGAAATGCTTACCACCTCTCAGGAGAATGGCAGGTTTCAGGAACACCACAACCTATGGAATAAACATGAAACTTTCAGGAAGGCCATTCAATACTACAAAGGTTCTCTGAGGGACATCACAGTAACCCTTTCATTCATGGATACGAAGACCTAAAGTCAGAGCCTCACAAGGCTGTTCCTCAAGAGACTTTGGGAAGGAACCTCATTTCTACAAATCAGTGATGGCAAACTGAACAACAAATATCCCAAACACACTCACACACACATAATGATTAATGATATACTAATACTTATCCTGTATGTGAATTTCTTGCATTCTACGGAGTTAATTACAACATTCAGCAAGACCAAAAGACATGGAACATCGCACAGCCTTGTTCATTCCATCTATTTCAACAGACTTACAAGGAGACTTCTGCATGCTTATACAGCGGGTACACTCAACGAGTGGGAAATCATTGCTAGTATGACAATTTATGAGAAAAAGGAAAGAAATTAATACATGAAGACACTACAAGTATTGAACAGAGACACAAAGACAGACACACAGAAAGATAAACAGACAGGTAGACAGACAGACAAACACACATACACACACACACACACAAACACGCAGACACCCAGGAGCCCTGACTGTATTCAAAGCATGTTGAATGTTATCTGCAACGGCTGAAATGCTCACATTATCTTACTAAGTGGACACTTTCAGCACTTGAGAAAGGGTCAAACCCAGAAAAACACGTGAAATGATGTCGGATCCACCAATTTCCTTGGAAGGAAGACATTCGACCACCATTATGCCAAGGAACAACTAAAGCCTAATCCAGAGTCAGTGCCTGCAGCCATCACTTGAATCAAAATCAATTCTAGCAGGGTAACGATGCACGATACCATACGATGGTCATATTCTAGGAAATCGGAATCTTTCCTCCTCAGAGAATTGATTACAGTTGATGTAGAGAACAACATGAAATTACTGCCTTTCAAGTAGCATTCTTGACTGGCATTATTAGGAACTGAACATCTAAAGGACACTGATCCAGGAAGTATTTTTAAACACATATACACCCTCACACATAAACACACTCCCAGAGTGCCTGTGGTCCATGAATTATAACTATTTTGGAGTAGGTGAATTTGTGGACTTTCATCTAAGAAAAGTACCTTTCAGCAGAACCCATACTTACGAATAGCTGAAAACACTGGTGATGAGGTGAACGTCTTCAAACCTTCACCGCCCGTGCTTTAATGGACTCTTCAGACCAGAGAAGAAATTATGTTAGATCAACAAGTGCCTGTGGTGTGTCTTTAGGTAACCTTTTGCTCCCTTGGCAGTCCACTAGAACCACACCGAGATCACGTATTCAGGATTAGAAGCAGAAAGCATGGCTCCCTCTGCACCACAGCAACGTCCAGGTGTCCTGTTCTGCTTGGTGAGTTCCCTGCACAAATGACACACAGGCCTGTGGACACTAAAAGCTGTGTGGCACGGTAACTTACGCTAGCTGTGAAGAATGGTATCACCTGATTGTGATGTGCTCAGGTCACCCGTTTGCTCCTGCCACGCGTGCCTCGTATCCCTAGGGCCCAGTTAAAAGTGAAGTCTTCCACACAATACAGGGACACCTACCTCCACCTCCTTCCTGCTTGGCTGGCTGCGCTGCCATAGCAACAGGCCAGGCAGGAGCTGCCTCAGGATTCTCCCTGTTCCAGGGGCTGTGTTCCCACTGTGACATCACAGCCATGTCTGGTCCTGATTGGTCAGACCACATAAGCACTGCCTCTACGGCCCCTCTCCCAACAGTCTGCAGCCACTTGTGTGCCAGTTTCCTTGGAAAATCTTCTGATCTGGGGAATGCTTTTCTCCACCAGGTTCCCTCCTCAGATCATTCAAGAGTCAACTGCCAGGACATTTCTATCATATTCCAAACTACTCCTAATCCGGACCCCACACTTTGGAGGACAGGAAGACTTTCACGTGGTGAGTACACAAACACCTCAAGCCCTTTGAAGGTAAATCAGTCGGGAAAACTACCTGAGACTTGGATGAGGCAACTTACTTCTCAGAACTACATCTCCAACCATCTAGGAGGGGATTCCCTTACGTGGACCCAAAATATCACAGAGTGAGAACCTGGGGCTGTTTTCCAGCCTACTGTGTTCCTACCTTGAACCTAACACACAAACATACACAATGGCTGCCAACAGCCTCAAAGTGACCCCATGAATTCACTTCCTCTCCACACAGAAATTACTTCACTTTGATCTGAGAAATACAAAGGCACACACACGCTATAGACTAGGTTTCTCTAGTCAGTGAAATTTTTACCAAGTCTCGGGAGAATGGCAGGTTTCAGAAACACCATAACCTATGGAAGAAGCACGAAACTCTCAGGCAGGACCTTCAAATCTGCAAAGGTTCCACGAGGGACATCACAGTACACCTTCCATTCAGGGAACCGAAGACCAACTCAGAGACACAAAAGGCAGTTCCTCAAGTGACTTGGAGAAGGAATCTAATTTCCATAAATCAGTGATGGCAAACTGAACAACAAATTTCCCACACACATTCACACACACATAATAAGTGATATACTCATACTTATACTGTATGTGAATTTCTTGCATACTATGGAGTTAACTACAGCTTTGAGCAAGACCAGAAGTTATGGAACATCACACAGCCTTGTTCATTCTATCTATTCCACAGAGTTAATGATAGATTTTGATTCCAAGAGACTTCTGCATGCCTATGCAGCACATACACTCAACGAGTGTCAAATAGTTGCTGGTAGGGCAATTTATGAGAAACAGCAAAGAAATTAATACATGAAGATACTATAAATATTAAACACAGACACAAAGACAGACACATACACACAAAGATAAACAGACAGATACACACACACACACACACACACACACACACACACACACACAGACACACACAGACACCCAGGAGCAATGCCTGTATTCAAAGCATGTTGAATGTTATCCCCAATGGATGAAATCCTCGCATTATCCACTGAATGGACACTTTCAGCCCTTGAGAAGGATCAAACTTAGAAAAACACGTGAAGTGACATCGGTTCCACCAATGTCCTTGGAAGGAAGACCTACTACCACCATTATGCCAAGGAACAACTAAAACCTAATCCAGACTCAGTGCCCGAAGACATCACTTGAATCGAAATCAGTTCTAGCACGGTAACTATGCATGTACATACATCATGATAGCCTGCCATACACTGGCCATATTCAAGGAACACTGAATCTTTTCTCCTCAGACAATTGATTACAGTTTATCTAGGGAATAGTCACACGGAGAAAAAAACGAAATTACTGCCTTTCAAGTAGCATTCCTGACTGGCATTATTAGGAACTGAGCATCTAACGGACACTGATCCAGGAATTATGTTTATCCACACGTGCGCCCCCACACATAAACACACCCACAGAGTGGCTGGGATCCATGACTATGAACTACTTTGGAGTAAGTGCATTTCTGGACTTTCATCTAAAATAGTACCTTTCAGCAGAACCCATACTTAGGAATACTGGCAAACACTGGTGATGAGGTGAATGTCTTCAAACCTTCACTGCCCAAGGTTGAATGAACCCTGCAGACCACAGAAGAAATTTTGTCAGATCAACAAGTGCCTGTGCTGGGCCACAATGTAACCTTTCCCTCCCTTGCCAGTCCACTGGAACCACACCTTGAGATCACGTGGTCAGGATAAGAAGCAGAAACTAAGGCTGCCTGTGCACCACAGCGACATCAGGCAGCCTGTTCTGCTTGGTGAGCTCCCTGCGCAAATGACACAGAAGCCTGTGGACACTAAGAGCTGTGTGGCACGGTAGCTTACGCTAGCTGTGAAGAATGGAATCACCCGATCCTGATGTGCTCAGTTCACCCTTGTGCTCCTCCCACACGTGCCCCGTGTCCCTAGGACCCAGTTAAAAGAGAAGTCTTCCACACAAGACAGGGCCACCTACCTCCAGCTTCTTCATGCTTGGCTGGCTCTGCTACCATAGCAGCAGACCAGGCAGGAGCTGCCTTAGGAATCTATATGTTCCAGGGTCTGTGATCCCACTGTGACACCACAACCAAGTCTGTCCTGATTGGTAAGCCCATGTAAGCACTGCCTCTACATCCCTCTCCCTCCAGTCTCCAGCCACTTGTGTGACAGTTTCCTGGCAAGATCTCCTGATCTGAGCAATGCTTTTCTCCACCATGTTCCCTCCTCAGATCATTCAAGCTTCAACTGCCTTCACATTTCTATCATGTTCCAAACTACTGCCAATCTGGAATCCACACTTTGGAGGAAAAGAAGGCTTTCACGTGGTGAGTACACCAACCCATCAAGCCCTTTGAAGGTAAATCAGCCAGGAAAACATCCGTTACCTTGGATGAGGCAACTTCCTTCTCAGAACTACATCTCCCATCATCTGGGAGGGGACTCCCTTATGGGGACCCAAAATATCACAGAGAGAGGACCCGAGGCTGTTTTCCACCCTACGGTGTTCCTAACTTGAACAGAACACGCAAACGCACATAATGGCTGCCAAGAGACTCCAGGTGATCACATGAATTCTCTTCCTCTCGACACAGAAATCACTTCACTTTGATCTGAGAAGTACACAGGCACACACACACGCTATAGCCAAGGAATGCTTAGGTTTCTCTAGTCACTGAAATGCTTACCACCTCTCAGGAGAATGGCAGGTTTCAGGAACACCACAACCTATGGAATAAACATGAAACTTTCAGGAAGGCCATTCAATACTACAAAGGTTCTCTGAGGGACATCACAGTAACCCTTTCATTCATGGATACGAAGACCTAAAGTCAGAGCCTCACAAGGCTGTTCCTCAAGAGACTTTGGGAAGGAACCTCATTTCTACAAATCAGTGATGGCAAACTGAACAACAAATATCCCAAACACACTCACAGACACATAATGAATGATATACTAATACTTATCCTGTATGTGAATTTCTTGCATTCTACAGACTTAATTACAACATTCAGCAAGACCAAAAGACATGGAACATCGCACAGCCTTGTTCATTCCATCTATTTCAACAGACTTACAAGGAGACTTCTGCATGCTTATACAGCGGGTACACTCAACGAGTGGGAAATCATTGCTAGTATGACAATTTATGAGAAAAAGGAAAGAAATTAATACATGAAGACACTACAAGTATTGAACAGAGACACAAAGACAGACACACAGAAAGATAAACAGACAGGTAGACAGACAGACAAACACACATACACACACACACACACAAACACGCAGACACCCAGGAGCCCTGACTGTATTCAAAGCATGTCGAATGTTATCTGCAATGGCTGAAATGCTCACATTATCCTACTAAGTGGACACTTTCAGCACTTGAGAAAGGGTCAAACCCAGAAAAACACGTGAAATGATGTCGGATCCACCAATTTCCTTGGAAGGAAGACATCCGACCACCATTATGCCAAGGAACAACTAAAGCCTAATCCAGAGTCAGTGCCTGCAGCCATCACTTGAATCGAAATCAATTCTAGCAGGGTAACAATGCACGATACCATACGATGGTCATATTCTAGGAAATCGGAATCTTTCCTCCTCAGAGAATTGATTACAGTTGATGTAGAGAACAACATGAAATTACTGCCTTTCAAGTAGCATTCTTGACTGGCATTATTAGGAACTGAACATCTAAAGGACACTGATCCAGGAAGTATTTTTAAACACATATACACCCTCACACATAAACACACTCCCAGAGTGCCTGTGGTCCATGAATTATAACTATTTTGGAGTAGGTGAATTTGTGGACTTTCATCTAAGAAAAGTACCTTTCAGCAGAACCCATACTTACAAATAGCTGAAAACACTGGTGATGAGGTGAACGTCTTCAAACCTTCACCGCCCGTGCTTTAATGGACTCTTCAGACCAGAGAAGAAATTATGTTAGATCAACAAGTGCCTGTGGTGTGTCTTTAGGTAACCTTTTGCTCCCTTGGCAGTCCACTAGAACCACACCGAGATCACGTATTCAGGATTAGAAGCAGAAAGCATGGCTCCCTCTGCACCACAGCAACGTCCAGGTGTCCTGTTCTGCTTGGTGAGTTCCCTGCACAAATGACACACAGGCCTGTGGACACTAAAAGCTGTGTGGCACGGTAACTTACGCTAGCTGTGAAGAATGGTATCACCTGATTGTGATGTGCTCAGGTCACCCGTTTGCTCCTGCCACGCGTGCCTCGTATCCCTAGGGCCCAGTTAAAAGTGAAGTCTTCCACACAATACAGGGACACCTACCTCCACCTCCTTCCTGCTTGGCTGGCTGCGCTGCCATAGCAACAGGCCAGGCAGGAGCTGCCTCAGGATTCTCCCTGTTCCAGGGGCTGTGTTCCCACTGTGACATCACAGCCATGTCTGGTCCTGATTGGTCAGACCACATAAGCACTGCCTCTACGGCCCCTCTCCCAACAGTCTGCAGCCACTTGTGTGCCAGTTTCCTTGGAAAATCTTCTGATCTGGGGAATGCTTTTCTCCACCAGGTTCCCTCCTCAGATCATTCAAGAGTCAACTGCCAGGACATTTCTATCATATTCCAAACTACTCCTAATCCGGACCCCACACTTTGGAGGACAGGAAGACTTTCACGTGGTGAGTACACAAACACCTCAAGCCCTTTGAAGGTAAATCAGTCGGGAAAACTACCTGAGACTTGGATGAGGCAACTTACTTCTCAGAACTACATCTCCAACCATCTAGGAGGGGATTCCCTTACGTGGACCCAAAATATCACAGAGTGAGAACCTGGGGCTGTTTTCCAGCCTACTGTGTTCCTACCTTGAACCTAACACACAAACATACACATTGGCTGCCAACAGCCTCAAGGTGACCCCATGAATTCACTTCCTCTCCACACAGAAATTACTTCACTTTGATCTGAGAAATACATAGGCACACACACGCTATAGACTAGGTTTCTCTAGTCAGTGAAATTTTTACCAAGTCTCGGGAGAATGGCAGGTTTCAGAAACACCATAACCTATGGAAGAAGCACGAAACTCTCAGGCAGGACCTTCAAATCTGCAAAGGTTCTACGAGGGACATCACAGTACACCTTCCATTCAGGGAACCGAAGACCAACTCAGAGACACAAAAGGCAGTTCCTCAAGTGACTTGGAGAAGGAATCTAATTTCCATAAATCAGTGATGGCAAACTGAACAACAAATTTCCCACACACATTCACACACACATAATAAGTGATATACTCATACTTATACTGTATGTGAATTTCTTGCATACTATGGAGTTAACTACAGCTTTGAGCAAGACCAGAAGTTATGGAACATCACACAGCCTTGTTCATTACATCTATTCCACAGAGTTAATGATAGATTTTGATTCCAAGAGACTTCTGCATGCCTATGCAGCAGATACACTCAACGAGTGTCAAATAGTTGCTGGTAGGACAATTTATGAGAAACAGCAAAGAAATTAATACATGAAGATACTATAAATATTAAACACAGACACAAAGACAGACACATACACACAAAGATAAACAGACAGATACACACACACACACACACACACACACAGACACCCAGGAGCAATGCCTGTATTCAAAGCATGTTGAATGTTATCCCCAATGGATGAAATCCTCGCGTTATCCACTGAATGGACACTTTCAGCCCTTGAGAAGGATCAAACTTAGAAAAACACGTGAAGTGACATCGGTTCCACCAATGTCCTTGGAAGGAAGACCTACTACCACCATTATGCCAAGGAACAACTAAAACCTAATCCAGACTCAGTGCCTGAAGCCATCACTTGAATCGAAATCAGTTCTAGCACGGTAACTATGCATGTACATACATCATGATAGCCTGCCATACACTGGCCATATTCAAGGAACACTGAATCTTTTCTCCTCAGACAATTGATTACACTTTATCTAGGGAATAGTAACACGGAGAAAAAAACGAAATTACTGCCTTTCAAGTAGCATTCCTGACTGGCATTATTAGGAACTGAGCATCTAACGGACACTGATCCAGGAATTATGTTTATCCACACGTGCGCCCCCACGCATAAACACACCCACAGAGTGGCTGTGATCCTTGACTATGAACTACTTTGGAGTAAGTGCATTTCTGGACTTTCATCTAAAATAGTACCTTTCAGCAGAACCCATACTTAGGAATACTGGCAAACACTGGTGATGAGGTGAATGTCTTCAAACCTTCACTGCCCGAGGTTGAATGAACCCTGCAGACCACAGAAGAAATTTTGTCAGATCAACAAGTGCCTGTGCTGGGCCACAATGTAACCTTTCCCTCCCTTGCCAGTCCACTGGAACCACACCTTGAGATCACGTGGTCAGGATAAGAAGCAGAAACTAAGGCTGCCTGTGCACCACAGCGACATCAGGCAGCCTGTTCTGCTTGGTGAGTTCCCTGCGCAAATGACACAGAAGCCTGTGGACACTAAAAGCTGTGTGGCACGGTAGCTTACGCTAGCTGTGAAGAATGGAATCACCCGATCCTGATGTGCTCAGTTCACCCTTGTGCTCCTCCCACACGTGCCCCGTGTCCCTAGGACCCAGTTAAAAGAGAAGTCTTCCACACAAGACAGGGCCACCTACCTCCAGCTTCTTCATGCTTGGCTGGCTCTGCTACCATAGCAGCAGACCAGGCAGGAGCTGCCTTAGGAATCTATATGTTCCAGGGTCTGTGATCCCACTGTGACACCACAACCAAGTCTGTCCTGATTGGTAAGACCATGTAAGCACTGCCTCTACATCCCTCTCCCGCCAGTCTCCAGCCACTTGTGTGACAGTTTCCTGGCAAGATCTCCTGATCTGAGCAATGCTTTTCTCCACCATGTTCCCTCCTCAGATCATTCAAGCTTCAACTGCCTTCACATTTCTATCATGTTCCAAACTACTGCCAATCTGGAATCCACACTTTGGAAGAAAAGAAGGCTTTCACGTGGTGAGTACACCAACCCATCAAGCCCTTTGAAGGTAAATCAGCCAGGAAAACATCCGTTACCTTGGATGAGGCAACTTCCTTCTCAGAACTACATCTCCCATCATCTGGGAGGGGATTCCCTTATGGGGACCCAAACTATCACAGAGAAAGGACCCGAGGCTGTTTTCCTCCCTACGGTGTTCCTAACTTGAACAGAACACGCAAACGCACATAATGGCTGCCAAGAGACTCCAGGTGATCACATGAATTCTCTTCCTCTCGACACAGAAATTACTTCACTTTGATCTGAGAAGTACACAGGCACACACACACGCTATAGCCAAGGAATGCTTAGGTTTCTCTAGTCACTGAAATGCTTACCACCTCTCAGGAGAATGGCAGGTTTCAGGAACACCACAACCTATGGAATAAACATGAAACTTTCAGGAAGGCCATTCAATACTACAAAGGTTCTCTGAGGGACATCACAGTAACCCTTTCATTCATGGATACGAAGACCTAAAGTCAGAGCCTCACAAGGCTGTTCCTCAAGAGACTTTGGGAAGGAACCTCATTTCTACAAATCAGTGATGGCAAACTGAACAACAAATATCCCAAACACACTCACACACACATAATGAATGATATACTAATACTTATCCTGTATGTGAATTTCTTGCATTCTACGGAGTTAATTACAACATTCAGCAAGACCAAAAGACATGGAACATCGCACAGCCTTGTTCATTCCATCTATTTCAACAGACTTACAAGGAGACTTCTGCATGCTTATACAGCGGGTACACTCAACGAGTGGGAAATCTTTCCTAGTATGACAATTTATGAGAAAAAGGAAAGAAATTAATACATGAAGACACTACAAGTATTGAACAGAGACACAAAGACAGACACACAGAAAGATAAACAGACAGGTAGACAGACAGACAAACACACATACACACACACACACACAAACACGCAGACACCCAGGAGCCCTGACTGTATTCAAAGCATGTCGAATGTTATCTGCAACGGCTGAAATGCTCACATTATCCTACTAAGTGGACACTTTCAGCCCTTGAGAAAGGGTCAAACCCAGAAAAACACGTGAAATGATGTCGGATCCACCAATTTCCTTGGAAGGAAGACATCCGACCACCATTATGCCAAGGAACAACTAAAGCCTAATCCAGAGTCAGTGCCTGCAGCCATCACTTGAATCGAAATCAATTCTAGCAGGGTAACGATGCATGATACCATACGATGGTCATATTCTAGGAAATCGGAATCTTTCCTCCTCAGAGAATTGATTACAGTTGATGTAGAGAACAACATGAAATTACTGCCTTTCAAGTAGCATTCTTGACTGGCATTATTAGGAACTGAACATCTAAAGGACACTGATCCAGGAAGTATTTTTAACCACATATACACCCTCACACATAAACACACTCCCAGAGTGCCTGTGGTCCATGAATTATAACTATTTTGGAGTAGGTGAATTTCTGGACTTTCACCTAAGAAAAATACTTTTCAGCAGAACCCATACTTACGAATAGCTGAAAACACTGGTGATGAGGTGAACGTCTTCAAACCTTCACCGCCCGTGCTTTAATGGACTCTTCAGACCAGAGAAGAAATTATGTTAGATCAACAAGTGCCTGTGGTGTGTCTTTAGGTAACCTTTTGCTCCCTTGGCAGTCCACTAGAACCACACCGAGATCACGTATTCAGGATTAGAAGCAGAAAGCATGGCTCCCTCTGCACCACAGCAACGTCCAGGTGTCCTGTTCTGCTTGGTGAGTTCCCTGCACAAATGACACACAGGCCTGTGGACACTAAAAGCTGTGTGGCACGGTAACTTACGCTAGCTGTGAAGAATGGTATCACCTGATTGTGATGTGCTCAGGTCACCCGTTTGCTCCTGCCACGCGTGCCTCGTATCCCTAGGGCCCAGTTAAAAGTGAAGTCTTCCACACAATACAGGGACACCTACCTCCACCTCCTTCCTGCTTGGCTGGCTGCGCTGCCATAGCAACAGGCCAGGCAGGAGCTGCCTCAGGATTCTCCCTGTTCCAGGGGCTGTGTTCCCACTGTGACATCACAGCCATGTCTGGTCCTGATTGGTCAGACCACATAAGCACTGCCTCTACGGCCCCTCTCCCAACAGTCTGCAGCCACTTGTGTGCCAGTTTCCTTGGAAAATCTTCTGATCTGGGGAATGCTTTTCTCCACCAGGTTCCCTCCTCAGATCATTCAAGAGTCAACTGCCAGGACATTTCTATCATATTCCAAACTACTCCTAATCCGGACCCCACACTTTGGAGGACAGGAAGACTTTCACGTGGTGAGTACACAAACACCTCAAGCCCTTTGAAGGTAAATCAGTCGGGAAAACTACCTGAGACTTGGATGAGGCAACTTACTTCTCAGAACTACATCTCCAACCATCTAGGAGGGGATTCCCTTACGTGGACCCAAAATATCACAGAGTGAGAACCTGGGGCTGTTTTCCAGCCTACTGTGTTCCTACCTTGAACCTAACACACAAACATACACATTGGCTGCCAACAGCCTCAAGGTGACCCCATGAATTCACTTCCTCTCCACACAGAAATTACTTCACTTTGATCTGAGAAATACATAGGCACACACACGCTATAGACTAGGTTTCTCTAGTCAGTGAAATTTTTACCAAGTCTTGGGAGAATGGCAGGTTTCAGAAACACCATAACCTATGGAAGAAGCACGAAACTCTCAGGCAGGACCTTCAAATCTGCAAAGGTTCTACGAGGGACATCACAGTACACCTTCCATTCAGGGAACCGAAGACCAACTCAGAGACACAAAAGGCAGTTCCTCAAGTGACTTGGAGAAGGAATCTAATTTCCATAAATCAGTGATGGCAAACTGAACAACAAATTTCCCACACACATTCACACACACATAATAAGTGATATACTCATACTTATACTGTATGTGAATTTCTTGCATACTATGGAGTTAACTACAGCTTTGAGCAAGACCAGAAGTTATGGAACATCACACAGCCTTGTTCATTACATCTATTCCACAGAGTTAATGATAGATTTTGATTCCAAGAGACTTCTGCATGCCTATGCAGCAGATACACTCAACGAGTGTCAAATAGTTGCTGGTAGGACAATTTATGAGAAACAGCAAAGAAATTAATACATGAAGATACTATAAATATTAAACACAGACACAAAGACAGACACATACACACAAAGATAAACAGACAGATACACACACACACACACACACACACACAGACACCCAGGAGCAATGCCTGTATTCAAAGCATGTTGAATGTTATCCCCAATGGATGAAATCCTCGCGTTATCCACTGAATGGACACTTTCAGCCCTTGAGAAGGATCAAACTTAGAAAAACACGTGAAGTGACATCGGTTCCACCAATGTCCTTGGAAGGAAGACCTACTACCACCATTATGCCAAGGAACAACTAAAACCTAATCCAGACTCAGTGCCTGAAGCCATCACTTGAATCGAAATCAGTTCTAGCACGGTAACTATGCATGTACATACATCATGATAGCCTGCCATACACTGGCCATATTCAAGGAACACTGAATCTTTTCTCCTCAGACAATTGATTACACTTTATCTAGGGAATAGTAACACGGAGAAAAAAACGAAATTACTGCCTTTCAAGTAGCATTCCTGACTGGCATTATTAGGAACTGAGCATCTAACGGACACTGATCCAGGAATTATGTTTATCCACACGTGCGCCCCCACACATAAACACACCCACAGAGTGGCTGTGATCCATGACTATGAACTACTTTGGAGTAAGTGCATTTCTGGACTTTCATCTAAAATAGTACCTTTCAGCAGAACCCATACTTAGGAATACTGGCAAACACTGGTGATGAGGTGAATGTCTTCAAACCTTCACTGCCCGAGGTTGAATGAACCCTGCAGACCACAGAAGAAATTTTGTCAGATCAAGAAGTGCCTGTGCTGGGCCACAATGTAACCTTTCCCTCCCTTGCCAGTCCACTGGAACCACACCTTGAGATCACGTGGTCAGGATAAGAAGCAGAAACTAAGGCTGCCTGTGCACCACAGCGACATCAGGCAGCCTGTTCTGCTTGGTGAGTTCCCTGCGCAAATGACACAGAAGCCTGTGGACACTAAAAGCTGTGTGGCACGGTAGCTTACGCTAGCTGTGAAGAATGGAATCACCCGATCCTGATGTGCTCAGTTCACCCTTGTGCTCCTCCCACACGTGCCCCGTGTCCCTAGGACCCAGTTAAAAGAGAAGTCTTCCACACAAGACAGGGCCACCTACCTCCAGCTTCTTCATGCTTGGCTGGCTCTGCTACCATAGCAGCAGACCAGGCAGGAGCTGCCTTAGGAATCTATATGTTCCAGGGTCTGTGATCCCACTGTGACACCACAACCAAGTCTGTCCTGATTGGTAAGACCATGTAAGCACTGCCTCTACATCCCTCTCCCGCCAGTCTCCAGCCACTTGTGTGACAGTTTCCTGGCAAGATCTCCTGATCTGAGCAATGCTTTTCTCCACCATGTTCCCTCCTCAGATCATTCAAGCTTCAACTGCCTTCACATTTCTATCATGTTCCAAACTACTGCCAATCTGGAATCCACACTTTGGAGGAAAAGAAGGCTTTCACGTGGTGAGTACACCAACCCATCAAGCCCTTTGAAGGTAAATCAGCCAGGAAAACATCCGTTACCTTGGATGAGGCAACTTCCTTCTCAGAACTACATCTCCCATCATCTGGGAGGGGATTCCCTTATGGGGACCCAAAATATCACAGAGAAAGGACCCGAGGCTGTTTTCCACCCTACGGTGTTCCTAACTTGAACAGAACACGCAAACGCACATAATGGCTGCCAAGACACTCCAGGTGATCACATGAATTCTCTTCCTCTCGACACAGAAATTACTTCACTTTGATCTGAGAAGTACACAGGCACACACACACGCTATAGCCAAGGAATGCTTAGGTTTCTCTAGTCACTGAAATGCTTACCACCTCTCAGGAGAATGGCAGGTTTCAGGAACACCACAACCTATGGAATAAACATGAAACTTTCAGGAAGGCCATTCAATACTACAAAGGTTCTCTGAGGGACATCACAGTAACCCTTTCATTCATGGATACGAAGACCTAAAGTCAGAGCCTCACAAGGCTGTTCCTCAAGAGACTTTGGGAAGGAACCTCATTTCTACAAATCAGTGATGGCAAACTGAACACCAAATATCCCAAACACACTCACACACACATAATGAATGATATACTAATACTTATCCTGTATGTGAATTTCTTGCATTCTACGGACTTAATTACAACATTCAGCAAGACCAAAAGACATGGAACATCGCACAGCCTTGTTCATTCCATCTATTTCAACAGACTTACAAGGAGACTTCTGCATGCTTATACAGCGGGTACACTCAACGAGTGGGAAATCTTTCCTTGTATGACAATTTATGAGAAAAAGGAAAGAAATTAATACATGAAGACACTACAAGTATTGAACAGAGACACAAAGACAGACACACAGAAAGATAAACAGACAGGTAGACAGACAGACAAACACACATACACACACACACACACAAACACGCAGACACCCAGGAGCCCTGACTGTATTCAAAGCATGTCGAATGTTATCTGCAACGGCTGAAATGCTCACATTATCCTACTAAGTGGACACTTTCAGCCCTTGAGAAAGGGTCAAACCCAGAAAAACACGTGAAATGATGTCGGATCCACCAATTTCCTTGGAAGGAAGACATCCGACCACCATTATGCCAAGGAACAACTAAAGCCTAATCCAGAGTCAGTGCCTGCAGCCATCACTTGAATCGAAATCAATTCTAGCAGGGTAACGATGCATGATACCATACGATGGTCATATTCTAGGAAATCGGAATCTTTCCTCCTCAGAGAATTGATTACAGTTGATGTAGAGAACAACATGAAATTACTGCCTTTCAAGTAGCATTCTTGACTGGCATTATTAGGAACTGAACATCTAAAGGACACTGATCCAGGAAGTATTTTTAACCACATATACACCCTCACACATAAACACACTCCCAGAGTGCCTGTGGTCCATGAATTATAACTATTTTGGAGTAGGTGAATTTCTGGACTTTCACCTAAGAAAAATACCTTTCAGCAGAACCCATACTTACGAATAGCTGAAAACACTGGTGATGAGGTGAACGTCTTCAAACCTTCACCGCCCGTGCTTTAATGGACTCTTCAGACCAGAGAAGAAATTATGTTAGATCAACAAGTGCCTGTGGTGTGTCTTTAGGTAACCTTTTGCTCCCTTGGCAGTCCACTAGAACCACACCGAGATCACGTATTCAGGATTAGAAGCAGAAAGCATGGCTCCCTCTGCACCACAGCAACGTCCAGGTGTCCTGTTCTGCTTGGTGAGTTCCCTGCACAAATGACACACAGGCCTGTGGACACTAAAAGCTGTGTGGCACGGTAACTTACGCTAGCTGTGAAGAATGGTATCACCTGATTGTGATGTGCTCAGGTCACCCGTTTGCTCCTGCCACGCGTGCCTCGTATCCCTAGGGCCCAGTTAAAAGTGAAGTCTTCCACACAATACAGGGACACCTACCTCCACCTCCTTCCTGCTTGGCTGGCTGCGCTGCCATAGCAACAGGCCAGGCAGGAGCTGCCTCAGGATTCTCCCTGTTCCAGGGGCTGTGTTCCCACTGTGACATCACAGCCATGTCTGGTCCTGATTGGTCAGACCACATAAGCACTGCCTCTACGGCCCCTCTCCCAACAGTCTGCAGCCACTTGTGTGCCAGTTTCCTTGGAAAATCTTCTGATCTGGGGAATGCTTTTCTCCACCAGGTTCCCTCCTCAGATCATTCAAGAGTCAACTGCCAGGACATTTCTATCATATTCCAAACTACTCCTAATCCGGACCCCACACTTTGGAGGACAGGAAGACTTTCACGTGGTGAGTACACAAACACCTCAAGCCCTTTGAAGGTAAATCAGTCGGGAAAACTACCTGAGACTTGGATGAGGCAACTTACTTCTCAGAACTACATCTCCAACCATCTAGGAGGGGATTCCCTTACGTGGACCCAAAATATCACAGAGTGAGAACCTGGGGCTGTTTTCCAGCCTACTGTGTTCCTACCTTGAACCTAACACACAAACATACACATTGGCTGCCAACAGCCTCAAGGTGACCCCATGAATTCACTTCCTCTCCACACAGAAATTACTTCACTTTGATCTGAGAAATACATAGGCACACACACGCTATAGACTAGGTTTCTCTAGTCAGTGAAATTTTTACCAAGTCTCGGGAGAATGGCAGGTTTCAGAAACACCATAACCTATGGAAGAAGCACGAAACTCTCAGGCAGGACCTTCAAATCTGCAAAGGTTCTACGAGGGACATCACAGTACACCTTCCATTCAGGGAACCGAAGACCAACTCAGAGACACAAAAGGCAGTTCCTCAAGTGACTTGGAGAAGGAATCTAATTTCCATAAATCAGTGATGGCAAACTGAACAACAAATTTCCCACACACATTCACACACACATAATAAGTGATATACTCATACTTATACTGTATGTGAATTTCTTGCATACTATGGAGTTAACTACAGCTTTGAGCAAGACCAGAAGTTATGGAACATCACACAGCCTTGTTCATTACATCTATTCCACAGAGTTAATGATAGATTTTGATTCCAAGAGACTTCTGCATGCCTATGCAGCAGATACACTCAACGAGTGTCAAATAGTTGCTGGTAGGACAATTTATGAGAAACAGCAAAGAAATTAATACATGAAGATACTATAAATATTAAACACAGACACAAAGACAGACACATACACACAAAGATAAACAGACAGATACACACACACACACACACACACACACAGACACCCAGGAGCAATGCCTGTATTCAAAGCATGTTGAATGTTATCCCCAATGGATGAAATCCTCGCGTTATCCACTGAATGGACACTTTCAGCCCTTGAGAAGGATCAAACTTAGAAAAACACGTGAAGTGACATCGGTTCCACCAATGTCCTTGGAAGGAAGACCTACTACCACCATTATGCCAAGGAACAACTAAAACCTAATCCAGACTCAGTGCCTGAAGCCATCACTTGAATCGAAATCAGTTCTAGCACGGTAACTATGCATGTACATACATCATGATAGCCTGCCATACACTGGCCATATTCAAGGAACACTGAATCTTTTCTCCTCAGACAATTGATTACACTTTATCTAGGGAATAGTAACACGGAGAAAAAAACGAAATTACTGCCTTTCAAGTAGCATTCCTGACTGGCATTATTAGGAACTGAGCATCTAACGGACACTGATCCAGGAATTATGTTTATCCACACGTGCGCCCCCACACATAAACACACCCACAGAGTGGCTGTGATCCATGACTATGAACTACTTTGGAGTAAGTGCATTTCTGGACTTTCATCTAAAATAGTACCTTTCAGCAGAACCCATACTTAGGAATACTGGCAAACACTGGTGATGAGGTGAATGTCTTCAAACCTTCACTGCCCGAGGTTGAATGAACCCTGCAGACCACAGAAGAAATTTTGTCAGATCAAGAAGTGCCTGTGCTGGGCCACAATGTAACCTTTCCCTCCCTTGCCAGTCCACTGGAACCACACCTTGAGATCACGTGGTCAGGATAAGAAGCAGAAACTAAGGCTGCCTGTGCACCACAGCGACATCAGGCAGCCTGTTCTGCTTGGTGAGTTCCCTGCGCAAATGACACAGAAGCCTGTGGACACTAAAAGCTGTGTGGCACGGTAGCTTACGCTAGCTGTGAAGAATGGAATCACCCGATCCTGATGTGCTCAGTTCACCCTTGTGCTCCTCCCACACGTGCCCCGTGTCCCTAGGACCCAGTTAAAAGAGAAGTCTTCCACACAAGACAGGGCCACCTACCTCCAGCTTCTTCATGCTTGGCTGGCTCTGCTACCATAGCAGCAGACCAGGCAGGAGCTGCCTTAGGAATCTATATGTTCCAGGGTCTGTGATCCCACTGTGACACCACAACCAAGTCTGTCCTGATTGGTAAGACCATGTAAGCACTGCCTCTACATCCCTCTCCCGCCAGTCTCCAGCCACTTGTGTGACAGTTTCCTGGCAAGATCTCCTGATCTGAGCAATGCTTTTCTCCACCATGTTCCCTCCTCAGATCATTCAAGCTTCAACTGCCTTCACATTTCTATCATGTTCCAAACTACTGCCAATCTGGAATCCACACTTTGGAGGAAAAGAAGGCTTTCACGTGGTGAGTACACCAACCCATCAAGCCCTTTGAAGGTAAATCAGCCAGGAAAACATCCGTTACCTTGGATGAGGCAACTTCCTTCTCAGAACTACATCTCCCATCATCTGGGAGGGGATTCCCTTATGGGGACCCAAAATATCACAGAGAAAGGACCCGAGGCTGTTTTCCACCCTACGGTGTTCCTAACTTGAACAGAACACGCAAACGCACATAATGGCTGCCAAGACACTCCAGGTGATCACATGAATTCTCTTCCTCTCGACACAGAAATTACTTCACTTTGATCTGAGAAGTACACAGGCACACACACACGCTATAGCCAAGGAATGCTTAGGTTTCTCTAGTCACTGAAATGCTTACCACCTCTCAGGAGAATGGCAGGTTTCAGGAACACCACAACCTATGGAATAAACATGAAACTTTCAGGAAGGCCATTCAATACTACAAAGGTTCTCTGAGGGACATCACAGTAACCCTTTCATTCATGGATACGAAGACCTAAAGTCAGAGCCTCACAAGGCTGTTCCTCAAGAGACTTTGGGAAGGAACCTCATTTCTACAAATCAGTGATGGCAAACTGAACACCAAATATCCCAAACACACTCACACACACATAATGAATGATATACTAATACTTATCCTGTATGTGAATTTCTTGCATTCTACGGACTTAATTACAACATTCAGCAAGACCAAAAGACATGGAACATCGCACAGCCTTGTTCATTCCATCTATTTCAACAGACTTACAAGGAGACTTCTGCATGCTTATACAGCGGGTACACTCAACGAGTGGGAAATCTTTCCTTGTATGACAATTTATGAGAAAAAGGAAAGAAATTAATACATGAAGACACTACAAGTATTGAACAGAGACACAAAGACAGACACACAGAAAGATAAACAGACAGGTAGACAGACAGACAAACACACATACACACACACACACACAAACACGCAGACACCCAGGAGCCCTGACTGTATTCAAAGCATGTCGAATGTTATCTGCAACGGCTGAAATGCTCACATTATCCTACTAAGTGGACACTTTCAGCCCTTGAGAAAGGGTCAAACCCAGAAAAACACGTGAAATGATGTCGGATCCACCAATTTCCTTGGAAGGAAGACATCCGACCACCATTATGCCAAGGAACAACTAAAGCCTAATCCAGAGTCAGTGCCTGCAGCCATCACTTGAATCGAAATCAATTCTAGCAGGGTAACGATGCATGATACCATACGATGGTCATATTCTAGGAAATCGGAATCTTTCCTCCTCAGAGAATTGATTACAGTTGATGTAGAGAACAACATGAAATTACTGCCTTTCAAGTAGCATTCTTGACTGGCATTATTAGGAACTGAACATCTAAAGGACACTGATCCAGGAAGTATTTTTAACCACATATACACCCTCACACATAAACACACTCCCAGAGTGCCTGTGGTCCATGAATTATAACTATTTTGGAGTAGGTGAATTTCTGGACTTTCACCTAAGAAAAATACCTTTCAGCAGAACCCATACTTACGAATAGCTGAAAACACTGGTGATGAGGTGAACGTCTTCAAACCTTCACCGCCCGTGCTTTAATGGACTCTTCAGACCAGAGAAGAAATTATGTTAGATCAACAAGTGCCTGTGGTGTGTCTTTAGGTAACCTTTTGCTCCCTTGGCAGTCCACTAGAACCACACCGAGATCACGTATTCAGGATTAGAAGCAGAAAGCATGGCTCCCTCTGCACCACAGCAACGTCCAGGTGTCCTGTTCTGCTTGGTGAGTTCCCTGCACAAATGACACACAGGCCTGTGGACACTAAAAGCTGTGTGGCACGGTAACTTACGCTAGCTGTGAAGAATGGTATCACCTGATTGTGATGTGCTCAGGTCACCCGTTTGCTCCTGCCACGCGTGCCTCGTATCCCTAGGGCCCAGTTAAAAGTGAAGTCTTCCACACAATACAGGGACACCTACCTCCACCTCCTTCCTGCTTGGCTGGCTGCGCTGCCATAGCAACAGGCCAGGCAGGAGCTGCCTCAGGATTCTCCCTGTTCCAGGGGCTGTGTTCCCACTGTGACATCACAGCCATGTCTGGTCCTGATTGGTCAGACCACATAAGCACTGCCTCTACGGCCCCTCTCCCAACAGTCTGCAGCCACTTGTGTGCCAGTTTCCTTGGAAAATCTTCTGATCTGGGGAATGCTTTTCTCCACCAGGTTCCCTCCTCAGATCATTCAAGAGTCAACTGCCAGGACATTTCTATCATATTCCAAACTACTCCTAATCCGGACCCCACACTTTGGAGGACAGGAAGACTTTCACGTGGTGAGTACACAAACACCTCAAGCCCTTTGAAGGTAAATCAGTCGGGAAAACTACCTGAGACTTGGATGAGGCAACTTACTTCTCAGAACTACATCTCCAACCATCTAGGAGGGGATTCCCTTACGTGGACCCAAAATATCACAGAGTGAGAACCTGGGGCTGTTTTCCAGCCTACTGTGTTCCTACCTTGAACCTAACACACAAACATACACATTGGCTGCCAACAGCCTCAAGGTGACCCCATGAATTCACTTCCTCTCCACACAGAAATTACTTCACTTTGATCTGAGAAATACATAGGCACACACACGCTATAGACTAGGTTTCTCTAGTCAGTGAAATTTTTACCAAGTCTCGGGAGAATGGCAGGTTTCAGAAACACCATAACCTATGGAAGAAGCACGAAACTCACAGGCAGGACCTTCAAATCTGCAAAGGTTCTACGAGGGACATCACAGTACACCTTCCATTCAGGGAACCGAAGACCAACTCAGAGACACAAAAGGCAGTTCCTCAAGTGACTTGGAGAAGGAATCTAATTTCCATAAATCAGTGATGGCAAACTGAACAACAAATTTCCCACACACATTCACACACACATAATAAGTGATATACTCATACTTATACTGTATGTGAATTTCTTGCATACTATGGAGTTAACTACAACTTTGAGCAAGACCAGAAGTTATGGAACATCACACAGCCTTGTTCATTACATCTATTCCACAGAGTTAATGATAGATTTTGATTCCAAGAGACTTCTGCATGCCTATGCAGCACATACACTCAACGAGTGTCAAATAGTTGCTGGTAGGACAATTTATGAGAAACAGCAAAGAAATTAATACATGAAGATACTATAAATATTAAACACAGACACAAAGACAGACACATACACACAAAGATAAACAGACAGATACACACACACACACACACACACACACACAGACACCCAGGAGCAATGCCTGTATTCAAAGCATGTTGAATGTTATCCCCAATGGATGAAATCCTCACGTTATCCACTGAGTGGACACTTTCAGCCCTTGAGAAGGATCAAACTTAGAAAAACACGTGAAGTGACATCGGTTCCACCAATGTCCTTGGAAGGAAGACCTACTACCACCATTATGCCAAGGAACAACTAAAACCTAATCCAGACTCAGTGCCTGAAGCCATCACTTGAATCGAAATCAGTTCTAGCACGGTAACTATGCATGTACATACATCATGATAGCCTGCCATACACTGGCCATATTCAAGGAACACTGAATCATTTCTCCTCAGACAATTGATTACACTTTATCTAGGGAATAGTAACACGGAGAAAAAAACGAAATTACTGCCTTTCAAGTAGCATTCCTGACTGGCATTATTAGGAACTGAGCATCTAACGGACACTGATCCAGGAATTATGTTTATCCACACGTGCGCCCCCACACATAAACACACCCACAGAGTGGCTGTGATCCATGACTATGAACTACTTTGGAGTAAGTGCATTTCTGGACTTTCATCTAAAATAGTACCTTTCAGCAGAACCCATACTTAGGAATACTGGCAAACACTGGTGATGAGGTGAATGTCTTCAAACCTTCACTGCCCGAGGTTGAATGAACCCTGCAGACCACAGAAGAAATTTTGTCAGATCAACAAGTGCCTGTGCTGGGCCACAATGTAACCTTTCCCTCCCTTGCCAGTCCACTGGAACCACACCTTGAGATCACGTGGTCAGGATAAGAAGCAGAAACTAAGGCTGCCTGTGCACCACAGCGACATCAGGCAGCCTGTTCTGCTTGGTGAGTTCCCTGCGCAAATGACACAGAAGCCTGTGGACACTAAAAGCTGTGTGGCACGGTAGCTTACGCTAGCTGTGAAGAATGGAATCACCCGATCCTGATGTGCTCAGTTCACCCTTGTGCTCCTCCCACACGTGCCCCGTGTCCCTAGGACCCAGTTAAAAGAGAAGTCTTCCACACAAGACAGGGCCACCTACCTCCAGCTTCTTCATGCTTGGCTGGCTCTGCTACCATAGCAGCAGACCAGGCAGGAGCTGCCTTAGGAATCTATATGTTCCAGGGTCTGTGATCCCACTGTGACACCACAACCAAGTCTGTCCTGATTGGTAAGACCATGTAAGCACTGCCTCTACATCCCTCTCCCGCCAGTCTCCAGCCACTTGTGTGACAGTTTCCTGGCAAGATCTCCTGATCTGAGCAATGCTTTTCTCCACCATGTTCCCTCCTCAGATCATTCAAGCTTCAACTGCCTTCACATTTCTATCATGTTCCAAACTACTGCCAATCTGGAATCCACACTTTGGAGGAAAAGAAGGCTTTCACGTGGTGAGTACACCAACCCATCAAGCCCTTTGAAGGTAAATCAGCCAGGAAAACATCCGTTACCTTGGATGAGGCAACTTCCTTCTCAGAACTACATCTCCCATCATCTGGGAGGGGACTCCCTTATGGGGACCCAAAATATCACAGAGAAAGGACCCGAGGCTGTTTTCCACCCTACGGTGTTCCTAACTTGAACAGAACACGCAAACGCACATAATGGCTGCCAAGAGACTCCAGGTGATCACATGAATTCTCTTCCTCTCGACACAGAAATTACTTCACTTTGATCTGAGAAGTACACAGGCACACACACACGCTATAGCCAAGGAATGCTTAGGTTTCTCTAGTCACTGAAATGCTTACCACCTCTCAGGAGAATGGCAGGTTTCAGGAACACCACAACCTATGGAATAAACATGAAACTTTCAGGAAGGCCATTCAATACTACAAAGGTTCTCTGAGGGACATCACAGTAACCCTTTCATTCATGGATACGAAGACCTAAAGTCAGAGCCTCACAAGGCTGTTCCTCAAGAGACTTTGGGAAGGAACCTCATTTCTACAAATCAGTGATGGCAAACTGAACAACAAATATCCCAAACACACTCACACACACATAATGAATGATATACTAATACTTATCCTGTATGTGAATTTCTTGCATTCTACGGACTTAATTACAACATTCAGCAAGACCAAAAGACATGGAACATCGCACAGCCTTGTTCATTCCATCTATTTCAACAGACTTACAAGGAGACTTCTGCATGCTTATACAGCGGGTACACTCAACGAGTGGGAAATCTTTCCTAGTATGACAATTTATGAGAAAAAGGAAAGAAATTAATACATGAAGACACTACAAGTATTGAACAGAGACACAAAGACAGACACACAGAAAGATAAACAGACAGGTAGACAGACAGACAAACACACATACACACACACACACACAAACACGCAGACACCCAGGAGCCCTGACTGTATTCAAAGCATGTCGAATGTTATCTGCAACGGCTGAAATGCTCACATTATCCTACTAAGTGGACACTTTCAGCCCTTGAGAAAGGGTCAAACCCAGAAAAACACGTGAAATGATGTCGGATCCACCAATTTCCTTGGAAGGAAGACATCCGACCACCATTATGCCAAGGAACAACTAAAGCCTAATCCAGAGTCAGTGCCTGCAGCCATCACTTGAATCGAAATCAATTCTAGCAGGGTAACGATGCATGATACCATACGATGGTCATATTCTAGGAAATCGGAATCTTTCCTCCTCAGAGAATTGATTACAGTTGATGTAGAGAACAACATGAAATTACTGCCTTTCAAGTAGCATTCTTGACTGGCATTATTAGGAACTGAACATCTAAAGGACACTGATCCAGGAAGTATTTTTAACCACATATACACCCTCACACATAAACACACTCCCAGAGTGCCTGTGGTCCATGAATTATAACTATTTTGGAGTAGGTGAATTTCTGGACTTTCACCTAAGAAAAATACCTTTCAGCAGAACCCATACTTACGAATAGCTGAAAACACTGGTGATGAGGTGAACGTCTTCAAACCTTCACCGCCCGTGCTTTAATGGACTCTTCAGACCAGAGAAGAAATTATGTTAGATCAACAAGTGCCTGTGGTGTGTCTTTAGGTAACCTTTTGCTCCCTTGGCAGTCCACTAGAACCACACCGAGATCACGTATTCAGGATTAGAAGCAGAAAGCATGGCTCCCTCTGCACCACAGCAACGTCCAGGTGTCCTGTTCTGCTTGGTGAGTTCCCTGCACAAATGACACACAGGCCTGTGGACACTAAAAGCTGTGTGGCACGGTAACTTACGCTAGCTGTGAAGAATGGTATCACCTGATTGTGATGTGCTCAGGTCACCCGTTTGCTCCTGCCACGCGTGCCTCGTATCCCTAGGGCCCAGTTAAAAGTGAAGTCTTCCACACAATACAGGGACACCTACCTCCACCTCCTTCCTGCTTGGCTGGCTGCGCTGCCATAGCAACAGGCCAGGCAGGAGCTGCCTCAGGATTCTCCCTGTTCCAGGGGCTGTGTTCCCACTGTGACATCACAGCCATGTCTGGTCCTGATTGGTCAGACCACATAAGCACTGCCTCTACGGCCCCTCTCCCAACAGTCTGCAGCCACTTGTGTGCCAGTTTCCTTGGAAAATCTTCTGATCTGGGGAATGCTTTTCTCCACCAGGTTCCCTCCTCAGATCATTCAAGAGTCAACTGCCAGGACATTTCTATCATATTCCAAACTACTCCTAATCCGGACCCCACACTTTGGAGGACAGGAAGACTTTCACGTGGTGAGTACACAAACACCTCAAGCCCTTTGAAGGTAAATCAGTCGGGAAAACTACCTGAGACTTGGATGAGGCAACTTACTTCTCAGAACTACATCTCCAACCATCTAGGAGGGGATTCCCTTACGTGGACACAAAATATCACAGAGTGAGAACCTGGGGCTGTTTTCCAGCCTACTGTGTTCCTACCTTGAACCTAACACACAAACATACACATTGGCTGCCAACAGCCTCAAGGTGACCCCATGAATTCACTTCCTCTCCACACAGAAATTACTTCACTTTGATCTGAGAAATACATAGGCACACACACGCTATAGACTAGGTTTCTCTAGTCAGTGAAATTTTTACCAAGTCTCGGGAGAATGGCAGGTTTCAGAAACACCATAACCTATGGAAGAAGCACGAAACTCTCAGGCAGGACCTTCAAATCTGCAAAGGTTCTACGAGGGACATCACAGTACACCTTCCATTCAGGGAACCGAAGACCAACTCAGAGACACAAAAGGCAGTTCCTCAAGTGACTTGGAGAAGGAATCTAATTTCCATAAATCAGTGATGGCAAACTGAACAACAAATTTCCCACACACATTCACACACACATAATAAGTGATATACTCATACTTATACTGTATGTGAATTTCTTGCATACTATGGAGTTAACTACAGCTTTGAGCAAGACCAGAAGTTATGGAACATCACACAGCCTTGTTCATTACATCTATTCCACAGAGTTAATGATAGATTTTGATTCCAAGAGACTTCTGCATGCCTATGCAACACATACACTCAACGAGTGTCAAATAGTTGCTGGTAGGACAATTTATGAGAAACAGCAAAGAAATTAATACATGAAGATACTATAAATATTAAACACAGACACAAAGACAGACACATACACACAAAGATAAACAGACAGATACACACACACACACACACACACACACACACAGACACCCAGGAGCAATGCCTGTATTCAAAGCATGTTGAATGTTATCCCCAATGGATGAAATCCTCGCGTTATCCACTGAATGGACACTTTCAGCCCTTGAGAAGGATCAAACTTAGAAAAACACGTGAAGTGACATCGGTTCCACCAATGTCCTTGGAAGGAAGACCTACTACCACCATTATGCCAAGGAACAACTAAAACCTAATCCAGACTCAGTGCCTGAAGCCATCACTTGAATCGAAATCAGTTCTAGCACGGTAACTATGCATGTACATACATCATGATAGCCTGCCATACACTGGCCATATTCAAGGAACACTGAATCTTTTCTCCTCAGACAATTGATTACACTTTATCTAGGGAATAGTAACACGGAGAAAAAAACGAAATTACTGCCTTTCAAGTAGCATTCCTGACTGGCATTATTAGGAACTGAGCATCTAACGGACACTGATCCAGGAATTATGTTTATCCACACGTGCGCCCCCACGCATAAACACACCCACAGAGTGGCTGTGATCCATGACTATGAACTACTTTGGAGTAAGTGCATTTCTGGACTTTCATCTAAAATAGTACCTTTCAGCAGAACCCATACTTAGGAATACTGGCAAACACTGGTGATGAGGTGAATGTCTTCAAACCTTCACTGCCCGAGGTTGAATGAACCCTGCAGACCACAGAAGAAATTTTGTCAGATCAACAAGTGCCTGTGCTGGGCCACAATGTAACCTTTCCCTCCCTTGCCAGTCCACTGGAACCACACCTTGAGATCACGTGGTCAGGATAAGAAGCAGAAACTAAGGCTGCCTGTGCACCACAGCGACATCAGGCAGCCTGTTCTGCTTGGTGAGTTCCCTGCGCAAATGACACAGAAGCCTGTGGACACTAAAAGCTGTGTGGCACGGTAGCTTACGCTAGCTGTGAAGAATGGAATCACCAAATCCTGATGTGCTCAGTTCACCCTTGTGCTCCTCCCACACGTGCCCCGTGTCCCTAGGACCCAGTTAAAAGAGAAGTCTTCCACACAAGACAGGGCCACCTACCTCCAGCTTCTTCATGCTTGGCTGGCTCTGCTACCATAGCAGCAGACCAGGCAGGAGCTGCCTTAGGAATCTATATGTTCCAGGGTCTGTGATCCCACTGTGACACCACAACCAAGTCTGTCCTGATTGGTAAGACCATGTAAGCACTGCCTCTACATCCCTCTCCCGCCAGTCTCCAGCCACTTGTGTGACAGTTTCCTGGCAAGATCTCCTGATCTGAGCAATGCTTTTCTCCACCATGTTCCCTCCTCAGATCATTCAAGCTTCAACTGCCTTCACATTTCTATCATGTTCCAAACTACTGCCAATCTGGAATCCACACTTTGGAGGAAAAGAAGGCTTTCACGTGGTGAGTACACCAACCCATCAAGCCCTTTGAAGGTAAATCAGCCAGGAAAACATCCGTTACCTTGGATGAGGCAACTTCCTTCTCAGAACTACATCTCCCATCATCTGGGAGGGGATTCCCTTATGGGGACCCAAAATATCACAGAGAAAGGACCCGAGGCTGTTTTCCACCCTACGGTGTTCCTAACTTGAACAGAACACGCAAACGCACATAATGGCTGCCAAGACACTCCAGGTGATCACATGAATTCTCTTCCTCTCGACACAGAAATTACTTCACTTTGATCTGAGAAGTACACAGGCACACACACACGCTATAGCCAAGGAATGCTTAGGTTTCTCTAGTCACTGAAATGCTTACCACCTCTCAGGAGAATGGCAGGTTTCAGGAACACCACAACCTATGGAATAAACATGAAACTTTCAGGAAGGCCATTCAATACTACAAAGGTTCTCTGAGGGACATCACAGTAACCCTTTCATTCATGGATACGAAGACCTAAAGTCAGAGCCTCACAAGGCTGTTCCTCAAGAGACTTTGGGAAGGAACCTCATTTCTACAAATCAGTGATGGCAAACTGAACAACAAATATCCCAAACACACTCACACACACATAATGAATGATATACTAATACTTATCCTGTATGTGAATTTCTTGCATTCTACGGACTTAATTACAACATTCAGCAAGACCAAAAGACATGGAACATCGCACAGCCTTGTTCATTCCATCTATTTCAACAGACTTACAAGGAGACTTCTGCATGCTTATACAGCGGGTACACTCAACGAGTGGGAAATCTTTCCTAGTATGACAATTTATGAGAAAAAGGAAAGAAATTAATACATGAAGACACTACAAGTATTGAACAGAGACACAAAGACAGACACACAGAAAGATAAACAGACAGGTAGACAGACAGACAAACACACATACACACACACACACACAAACACGCAGACACCCAGGAGCCCTGACTGTATTCAAAGCATGTCGAATGCTATCTGCAACGGCTGAAATGCTCACATTATCCTACTAAGTGGACACTTTCAGCACTTGAGAAAGGGTCAAACCCAGAAAAACACGTGAAATGATGTCGGATCCACCAATTTCCTTGGAAGGAAGACATCCGACCACCATTATGCCAAGGAACAACTAAAGCCTAATCCAGAGTCAGTGCCTGCAGCCATCACTTGAATCGAAATCAATTCTAGCAGGGTAACGATGCATGATACCATACGATGGTCATATTCTAGGAAATCGGAATCTTTCCTCCTCAGAGAATTGATTACAGTTGATGTAGAGAACAACATGAAATTACTGCCTTTCAAGTAGCATTCTTGACTGGCATTATTAGGAACTGAACATCTAAAGGACACTGATCCAGGAAGTATTTTTAACCACATATACACCCTCACACATAAACACACTCCCAGAGTGCCTGTGGTCCATGAATTATAACTATTTTGGAGTAGGTGAATTTCTGGACTTTCATCTAAGAAAAGTACCTTTCAGCAGAACCCATACTTACAAATAGCTGAAAACACTGGTGATGAGGTGAACGTCTTCAAACCTTCACCGCCCGTGCTTTAATGGACTCTTCAGACCAGAGAAGAAATTATGTTAGATCAACAAGTGCCTGTGGTGTGTCTTTAGGTAACCTTTTGCTCCCTTGGCAGTCCACTAGAACCACACTGAGATCACGTATTCAGGATTAGAAGCAGAAAGCATGGCTCCCTCTGCACCACAGCAACGTCCAGGTGTCCTGTTCTGCTTGGTGAGTTCCCTGCACAAATGACACACAGGCCTGTGGACACTAAAAGCTGTGTGGCACGGTAACTTACGCTAGCTGTGAAGAATGGTATCACCTGATTGTGATGTGCTCAGGTCACCCGTTTGCTCCTGCCACGCGTGCCTCCTATCCCAAGGGCCCAGTTAAAAGTGAAGTCTTCCACACAATACAGGGACACCTACCTCCACCTCCTTCCTGCTTGGCTGGCTGCGCTGCCATAGCAACAGGCCAGGCAGGAGCTGCCTCACGATTCTCCCTGTTCCAGGGGCTGTGTTCCCACTGTGACATCACAGCCATGTCTGGTCCTGATTGGTCAGACCACATAAGCACTGCCTCTACGGCCCCTCTCCCAACAGTCTGCAGCCACTTGTGTGCCAGTTTCCTTGGAAAATCTTCTGATCTGGGGAATGCTTTTCTCCACCAGGTTCCCTCCTCAGATCATTCAAGAGTCAACTGCCAGGACATTTCTATCATATTCCAAACTACTCCTAATCCGGACCCCACACTTTGGAGGACAGGAAGACTTTCACGTGGTGAGTACACAAACACCTCAAGCCCTTTGAAGGTAAATCAGTCGGGAAAACTACCTGAGACTTGGATGAGGCAACTTACTCTCAGAACTACATCTCCAACCATCTAGGAGGGGATTCCCTTACGTGGACCCAAAATATCACAGAGTGAGAACCTGGGGCTGTTTTCCAGCCTACTGTGTTCCTACCTTGAACCTAACACACAAACATACACATTGGCTGCCAACAGCCTCAAGGTGACCCCATGAATTCACTTCCTCTCCACACAGAAATTACTTCACTTTGATCTGAGAAATACATAGGCACACACACGCTATAGACTAGGTTTCTCTAGTCAGTGAAATTTTTACCAAGTCTCGGGAGAATGGCAGGTTTCAGAAACACCATAACCTATGGAAGAAGCACGAAACTCTCAGGCAGGACCTTCAAATCTGCAAAGGTTCTACGAGGGACATCACAGTACACCTTCCATTCAGGGAACCGAAGACCAACTCAGAGACACAAAAGGCAGTTCCTCAAGTGACTTGGAGAAGGAATCTAATTTCCATAAATCAGTGATGGCAAACTGAACAACAAATTTCCCACACACATTCACACACACATAATAAGTGATATACTCATACTTATACTGTATGTGAATTTCTTGCATACTATGGAGTTAACTTCAGCTTTGAGCAAGACCAGAAGTTATGGAACATCACACAGCATTGTTCATTACATCTATTCCACAGAGTTAATGATAGATTTTGATTCCAAGAGACTTCTGCATGCCTATGCAGCAGATACACTCAACGAGTGTCAAATAGTTGCTGGTAGGACAATTTATGAGAAACAGCAAAGAAATTAATACATGAAGATACTATAAATATTAAACACAGACACAAAGACAGACACATACACACAAAGATAAACAGACAGATACACACACACACACACACACACACACACACACACACACACACAGACACCCAGGAGCAATGCCTGTATTCAAAGCATGTTGAATGTTATCCCCAATGGATGAAATCCTCGCGTTATCCACTGAATGGACACTTTCAGCCCTTGAGAAGGATCAAACTTAGAAAAACACGTGAAGTGACATCGGTTCCACCAATGTCCTTGGAAGGAAGACCTACTACCACCATTATGCCAAGGAACAACTAAAACCTAATCCAGACTCAGTGCCTGAAGCCATCACTTGAATCGAAATCAGTTCTAGCACAGTAACTATGCATGTACATACATCATTATAGCCTGCCATACACTGGCCATATTCAAGGAACACTGAATCTTTTCTCCTCAGACAATTGATTACAGTTTATCTAGGGAATAGTAACACGGAGAAAAAAACGAAATTACTGCCTTTCAAGTAGCATTCCTGACTGGCATTATTAGGAACTGAGCATCTAACGGACACTGATCCAGGAATTATGTTTATCCACACGTGCGCCCCCACACATAAACACACTCACAGAGTGGCTGTGATCCATGACTATGAACTACTTTGGAGTAAGTGCATTTCTGGACTTTCATCTAAAATAGTACCTTTCAGCAGAACCCATACTTAGGAATACTGGCAAACACTGGTGATGAGGTGAATGTCTTCAAACCTTCACTGCCCGAGGTTGAATGAACCCTGCAGACCACAGAAGAAATTTTGTCAGATCAACAAGTGCCTGTGCTGGGCCACAATGTAACCTTTCCCTCCCTTGCCAGTCCACTGGAACCACACCTTGAGATCACGTGGTCAGGATAAGAAGCAGAAACTAAGGCTGCCTGTGCACCACAGCGACATCAGGCAGCCTGTTCTGCTTGGTGAGTTCCCTGCGCAAATGACACAGAAGCCTGTGGACACTAAAAGCTGTGTGGCACGGTAGCTTACGCTAGCTGTGAAGAATGGAATCACCCGATCCTGATGTGCTCAGTTCACCCTTGTGCTCCTCCCACACGTGCCCCGTGTCCCTAGGACCCAGTTAAAAGAGAAGTCTTCCACACAAGACAGGGCCACCTACCTCCAGCTTCTTCATGCTTGGCTAGCTCTGCTACCATAGCAGCAGACCAGGCAGGAGCTGCCTTAGGAATCTATATGTTCCAGGGTCTGTGATCCCACTGTGACACCACAACCAAGTCTGTCCTGATTGGTAAGCCCTTGTAAGCACTGCCTCTACATCCCTCTCCCTCCAGTCTCCAGCCACTTGTGTGACAGTTTCCTGGCAAGATCTCCTGATCTGAGCAATGCTTTTCTCCACCATGTTCCCTCCTCAGATCATTCAAGCTTCAACTGCCTTCACATTTCTATCATGTTCCAAACTACTGCCAATCTGGAATCCACACTTTGGAGGAAAAGAAGGCTTTCACGTGGTGAGTACACCAACCCATCAAGCCCTTTGAAGGTAAATCAGCCAGGAAAACATCCGTTACCTTGGATGAGGCAACTTCCTTCTCAGAACTACATCTCCCATCATCTGGGAGGGGACTCCCTTATGGGGACCCAAAATATCACAGAGAGAGGACCCGAGGCTGTTTTCCACCCTACGGTGTTCCTAACTTGAACAGAACACGCAAACGCACATAATGGCTGCCAAGAGACTCCAGGTGATCACATGAATTCTCTTCCTCTCGACACAGAAATTACTTCACTTTGATCTGAGAAGTACACAGGCACACACACACGCTATAGCCAAGGAATGCTTAGGTTTCTCTAGTCACTGAAATGCTTACCACCTCTCAGGAGAATGGCAGGTTTCAGGAACACCACAACCTATGGAATAAACATGAAACTTTCAGGAAGGCCATTCAATACTACAAAGGTTCTCTGAGGGACATCACAGTAACCCTTTCATTCATGGATACGAAGACCTAAAGTCAGAGCCTCACAAGGCTGTTCCTCAAGAGACTTTGGGAAGGAACCTCATTTCTACAAATCAGTGATGGCAAACTGAACAACAAATATCCCAAACACACTCACACACACATAATGAATGATATACTAATACTTATCCTGTATGTGAATTTCTTGCATTCTACGGAGTTAATTACAACATTCAGCAAGACCAAAAGACATGGAACATCGCACAGCCTTGTTCATTCCATCTATTTCAACAGACTTACAAGGAGACTTCTGCATGCTTATACAGCGGGTACACTCAACGAGTGGGAAATCTTTCCTAGTATGACAATTTATGAGAAAAAGGAAAGAAATTAATACATGAAGACACTACAAGTATTGAACAGAGACACAAAGACAGACACACAGAAAGATAAACAGACAGGTAGACAGACAGACAAACACACATACACACACACACACACAAACACGCAGACACCCAGGAGCCCTGACTGTATTCAAAGCATGTCGAATGCTATCTGCAACGGCTGAAATGCTCACATTATCCTACTAAGTGGACACTTTCAGCACTTGAGAAAGGGTCAAACCCAGAAAAACACGTGAAATGATGTCGGATCCACCAATTTCCTTGGAAGGAAGACATCCGACCACCATTATGCCAAGGAACAACTAAAGCCTAATCCAGAGTCAGTGCCTGCAGCCATCACTTGAATCGAAATCAATTCTAGCAGGGTAACGATGCATGATACCATACGATGGTCATATTCTAGGAAATCGGAATCTTTCCTCCTCAGAGAATTGATTACAGTTGATGTAGAGAACAACATGAAATTACTGCCTTTCAAGTAGCATTCTTGACTGGCATTATTAGGAACTGAACATCTAAAGGACACTGATCCAGGAAGTATTTTTAACCACATATACACCCTCACACATAAACACACTCCCAGAGTGCCTGTGGTCCATGAATTATAACTATTTTGGAGTAGGTGAATTTCTGGACTTTCATCTAAGAAAAGTACCTTTCAGCAGAACCCATACTTACAAATAGCTGAAAACACTGGTGATGAGGTGAACGTCTTCAAACCTTCACCGCCCGTGCTTTAATGGACTCTTCAGACCAGAGAAGAAATTATGTTAGATCAACAAGTGCCTGTGGTGTGTCTTTAGGTAACCTTTTGCTCCCTTGGCAGTCCACTAGAACCACACTGAGATCACGTATTCAGGATTAGAAGCAGAAAGCATGGCTCCCTCTGCACCACAGCAACGTCCAGGTGTCCTGTTCTGCTTGGTGAGTTCCCTGCACAAATGACACACAGGCCTGTGGACACTAAAAGCTGTGTGGCACGGTAACTTACGCTAGCTGTGAAGAATGGTATCACCTGATTGTGATGTGCTCAGGTCACCCGTTTGCTCCTGCCACGCGTGCCTCCTATCCCTAGGGCCCAGTTAAAAGTGAAGTCTTCCACACAATACAGGGACACCTACCTCCACCTCCTTCCTGCTTGGCTGGCTGCGCTGCCATAGCAACAGGCCAGGCGGGAGCTGCCTCACGATTCTCCCTGTTCCAGGGGCTGTGTTCCCACTGTGACATCACAGCCATGTCTGGTCCTGATTGGTCAGACCACATAAGCACTGCCTCTACGGCCCCTCTCCCAACAGTCTGCAGCCACTTGTGTGCCAGTTTCCTTGGAAAATCTTCTGATCTGGGGAATGCTTTTCTCCACCAGGTTCCCTCCTCAGATCATTCAAGAGTCAACTGCCAGGACATTTCTATCATATTCCAAACTACTCCTAATCCGGACCCCACACTTTGGAGGACAGGAAGACTTTCACGTGGTGAGTACACAAACACCTCAAGCCCTTTGAAGGTAAATCAGTCGGGAAAACTACCTGAGACTTGGATGAGGCAACTTACTCTCAGAACTACATCTCCAACCATCTAGGAGGGGATTCCCTTACGTGGACCCAAAATATCACAGAGTGAGAACCTGGGGCTGTTTTCCAGCCTACTGTGTTCCTACCTTGAACCTAACACACAAACATACACATTGGCTGCCAACAGCCTCAAGGTGACCCCATGAATTCACTTCCTCTCCACACAGAAATTACTTCACTTTGATCTGAGAAATACATAGGCACACACACGCTATAGACTAGGTTTCTCTAGTCAGTGAAATTTTTACCAAGTCTCGGGAGAATGGCAGGTTTCAGAAACACCATAACCTATGGAAGAAGCACGAAACTCTCAGGCAGGACCTTCAAATCTGCAAAGGTTCTACGAGGGACATCACAGTACACCTTCCATTCAGGGAACCGAAGACCAACTCAGAGACACAAAAGGCAGTTCCTCAAGTGACTTGGAGAAGGAATCTAATTTCCATAAATCAGTGATGGCAAACTGAACAACAAATTTCCCACACACATTCACACACACATAATAAGTGATATACTCATACTTATACTGTATGTGAATTTCTTGCATACTATGGAGTTAACTTCAGCTTTGAGCAAGACCAGAAGTTATGGAACATCACACAGCCTTGTTCATTACATCTATTCCACAGAGTTAATGATAGATTTTGATTCCAAGAGACTTCTGCATGCCTATGCAGCAGATACACTCAACGAGTGTCAAATAGTTGCTGGTAGGACAATTTATGAGAAACAGCAAAGAAATTAATACATGAAGATACTATAAATATTAAACACAGACACAAAGACAGACACATACACACAAAGATAAACAGACAGATACACACACACACACACACACACACACACACAGACACCCAGGAGCAATGCCTGTATTCAAAGCATGTTGAATGTTATCCCCAATGGATGAAATCCTCGCGTTATCCACTGAATGGACACTTTCAGCCCTTGAGAAGGATCAAACTTAGAAAAACACGTGAAGTGACATCGGTTCCACCAATGTCCTTGGAAGGAAGACCTACTACCACCATTATGCCAAGGAACAACTAAAACCTAATCCAGACTCAGTGCCTGAAGCCATCACTTGAATCGAAATCAGTTCTAGCACGGTAACTATGCATGTACATACATCATGATAGCCTGCCATACACTGGCCATATTCAAGGAACACTGAATCTTTTCTCCTCAGACAATTGATTACACTTTATCTAGGGAATAGTAACACGGAGAAAAAAACGAAATTACTGCCTTTCAAGTAGCATTCCTGACTGGCATTATTAGGAACTGAGCATCTAACGGACACTGATCCAGGAATTATGTTTATCCACACGTGCGCCCCCACGCATAAACACACCCACAGAGTGGCTGTGATCCATGACTATGAACTACTTTGGAGTAAGTGCATTTCTGGACTTTCATCTAAAATAGTACCTTTCAGCAGAACCCATACTTAGGAATACTGGCAAACACTGGTGATGAGGTGAATGTCTTCAAACCTTCACTGCCCGAGGTTGAATGAACCCTGCAGACCACAGAAGAAATTTTGTCAGATCAACAAGTGCCTGTGCTGGGCCACAATGTAACCTTTCCCTCCCTTGCCAGTCCACTGGAACCACACCTTGAGATCACGTGGTCAGGATAAGAAGCAGAAACTAAGGCTGCCTGTGCACCACAGCGACATCAGGCAGCCTGTTCTGCTTGGTGAGTTCCCTGCGCAAATGACACAGAAGCCTGTGGACACTAAAAGCTGTGTGGCACGGTAGCTTACGCTAGCTGTGAAGAATGGAATCACCCGATCCTGATGTGCTCAGTTCACCCTTGTGCTCCTCCCACACGTGCCCCGTGTCCCTAGGACCCAGTTAAAAGAGAAGTCTTCCACACAAGACAGGGCCACCTACCTCCAGCTTCTTCATGCTTGGCTGGCTCTGCTACCATAGCAGCAGACCAGGCAGGAGCTGCCTTAGGAATCTATATGTTCCAGGGTCTGTGATCCCACTGTGACACCACAACCAAGTCTGTCCTGATTGGTAAGACCATGTAAGCACTGCCTCTACATCCCTCTCCCTCCAGTCTCCAGCCACTTGTGTGACAGTTTCCTGGCAAGATCTCCTGATCTGAGCAATGCTTTTCTCCACCATGTTCCCTCCTCAGATCATTCAAGCTTCAACTGCCTTCACATTTCTATCATGTTCCAAACTACTGCCAATCTGGAATCCACACTTTGGAGGAAAAGAAGGCTTTCACGTGGTGAGTACACCAACCCATCAAGCCCTTTGAAGGTAAATCAGCCAGGAAAACATCCGTTACCTTGGATGAGGCAACTTCCTTCTCAGAACTACATCTCCCATCATCTGGGAGGGGATTCCCTTATGGGGACCCAAAATATCACAGAGAAAGGACCCGAGGCTGTTTTCCACCCTACGGTGTTCCTAACTTGAACAGAACACGCAAACGCATATAATGGCTGCCAAGAGACTCCAGGTGATCACATGAATTCTCTTCCTCTCGACACAGAAATTACTTCACTTTGATCTGAGAAGTACACAGGCACACACACACGCTATAGCCAAGGAATGCTTAGGTTTCTCTAGTCACTGAAATGCTTACCACCTCTCAGGAGAGTGGCAGGTTTCAGGAACACCACAACCTATGGAATAAACATGAAACTTTCAGGAAGGCCATTCAATACTACAAAGGTTCTCTGAGGGACATCACAGTAACCCTTTCATTCATGGATACGAAGACCTAAAGTCAGAGCCTCACAAGGCTGTTCCTCAAGAGACTTTGGGAAGGAACCTCATTTCTACAAATCAGTGATGGCAAACTGAACAACAAATATCCCAAACACACTCACACACACATAATGAATGATATACTAATACTTATCCTGTATGTGAATTTCTTGCATTCTACGGAGTTAATTACAACATTCAGCAAGACCAAAAGACATGGAACATCGCACAGCCTTGTTCATTCCATCTATTTCAACAGACTTACAAGGAGACTTCTGCATGCTTATACAGCGGGTACACTCAACGAGTGGGAAATCTTTCCTAGTATGACAATTTATGAGAAAAAGGAAAGAAATTAATACATGAAGACACTACAAGTATTGAACAGAGACACAAAGACAGACACACAGAAAGATAAACAGACAGGTAGACAGACAGACAAACACACATACACACACACACACACAAACACGCAGACACCCAGGAGCCCTGACTGTATTCAAAGCATGTCGAATGCTATCTGCAACGGCTGAAATGCTCACATTATCCTACTAAGTGGACACTTTCAGCACTTGAGAAAGGGTCAAACCCAGAAAAACACGTGAAATGATGTCGGATCCACCAATTTCCTTGGAAGGAAGACATCCGACCACCATTATGCCAAGGAACAACTAAAGCCTAATCCAGAGTCAGTGCCTGCAGCCATCACTTGAATCGAAATCAATTCTAGCAGGGTAACGATGCATGATACCATACGATGGTCATATTCTAGGAAATCGGAATCTTTCCTCCTCAGAGAATTGATTACAGTTGATGTAGAGAACAACATGAAATTACTGCCTTTCAAGTAGCATTCTTGACTTGCATTATTAGGAACTGAACATCTAAAGGACACTGATCCAGGAAGTATTTTTAACCACATATACACCCTCACACATAAACACACTCCCAGAGTGCCTGTGGTCCATGAATTATAACTATTTTGGAGTAGGTGAATTTCTGGACTTTCATCTAAGAAAAGTACCTTTCAGCAGAACCCATACTTACAAATAGCTGAAAACACTGGTGATGAGGTGAACGTCTTCAAACCTTCACCGCCCGTGCTTTAATGGACTCTTCAGACCAGAGAAGAAATTATGTTAGATCAACAAGTGCCTGTGGTGTGTCTTTAGGTAACCTTTTGCTCCCTTGGCAGTCCACTAGAACCACACTGAGATCACGTATTCAGGATTAGAAGCAGAAAGCATGGCTCCCTCTGCACCACAGCAACGTCCAGGTGTCCTGTTCTGCTTGGTGAGTTCCCTGCACAAATGACACACAGGCCTGTGGACACTAAAAGCTGTGTGGCACGGTAACTTACGCTAGCTGTGAAGAATGGTATCACCTGATTGTGATGTGCTCAGGTCACCCGTTTGCTCCTGCCACGCGTGCCTCCTATCCCTAGGGCCCAGTTAAAAGTGAAGTCTTCCACACAATACAGGGACACCTACCTCCACCTCCTTCCTGCTTGGCTGGCTGCGCTGCCATAGCAACAGGCCAGGCGGGAGCTGCCTCACGATTCTCCCTGTTCCAGGGGCTGTGTTCCCACTGTGACATCACAGCCATGTCTGGTCCTGATTGGTCAGACCACATAAGCACTGCCTCTACGGCCCCTCTCCCAACAGTCTGCAGCCACTTGTGTGCCAGTTTCCTTGGAAAATCTTCTGATCTGGGGAATGCTTTTCTCCACCAGGTTCCCTCCTCAGATCATTCAAGAGTCAACTGCCAGGACATTTCTATCATATTCCAAACTACTCCTAATCCGGACCCCACACTTTGGAGGACAGGAAGACTTTCACGTGGTGAGTACACAAACACCTCAAGCCCTTTGAAGGTAAATCAGTCGGGAAAACTACCTGAGACTTGGATGAGGCAACTTACTCTCAGAACTACATCTCCAACCATCTAGGAGGGGATTCCCTTACGTGGACCCAAAATATCACAGAGTGAGAACCTGGGGCTGTTTTCCAGCCTACTGTGTTCCTACCTTGAACCTAACACACAAACATACACATTGGCTGCCAACAGCCTCAAGGTGACCCCATGAATTCACTTCCTCTCCACACAGAAATTACTTCACTTTGATCTGAGAAATACATAGGCACACACACGCTATAGACTAGGTTTCTCTAGTCAGTGAAATTTTTACCAAGTCTCGGGAGAATGGCAGGTTTCAGAAACACCATAACCTATGGAAGAAGCACGAAACTCTCAGGCAGGACCTTCAAATCTGCAAAGGTTCTACGAGGGACATCACAGTACACCTTCCATTCAGGGAACCGAAGACCAACTCAGAGACACAAAAGGCAGTTCCTCAAGTGACTTGGAGAAGGAATCTAATTTCCATAAATCAGTGATGGCAAACTGAACAACAAATTTCCCACACACATTCACACACACATAATAAGTGATATACTCATACTTATACTGTATGTGAATTTCTTGCATACTATGGAGTTAACTTCAGCTTTGAGCAAGACCAGAAGTTATGGAACATCACACAGCCTTGTTCATTACATCTATTCCACAGAGTTAATGATAGATTTTGATTCCAAGAGACTTCTGCATGCCTATGCAGCAGATACACTCAACGAGTGTCAAATAGTTGCTGGTAGGACAATTTATGAGAAACAGCAAAGAAATTAATACATGAAGATACTATAAATATTAAACACAGACACAAAGACAGACACATACACACAAAGATAAACAGACAGATACACACACACACACACACACACACACACACAGACACCCAGGAGCAATGCCTGTATTCAAAGCATGTTGAATGTTATCCCCAATGGATGAAATCCTCGCGTTATCCACTGAATGGACACTTTCAGCCCTTGAGAAGGATCAAACTTAGAAAAACACGTGAAGTGACATCGGTTCCACCAATGTCCTTGGAAGGAAGACCTACTACCACCATTATGCCAAGGAACAACTAAAACCTAATCCAGACTCAGTGCCTGAAGCCATCACTTGAATCGAAATCAGTTCTAGCACGGTAACTATGCATGTACATACATCATGATAGCCTGCCATACACTGGCCATATTCAAGGAACACTGAATCTTTTCTCCTCAGACAATTGATTACACTTTATCTAGGGAATAGTAACACGGAGAAAAAAACGAAATTACTGCCTTTCAAGTAGCATTCCTGACTGGCATTATTAGGAACTGAGCATCTAACGGACACTGATCCAGGAATTATGTTTATCCACACGTGCGCCCCCACGCATAAACACACCCACAGAGTGGCTGTGATCCATGACTATGAACTACTTTGGAGTAAGTGCATTTCTGGACTTTCATCTAAAATAGTACCTTTCAGCAGAACCCATACTTAGGAATACTGGCAAACACTGGTGATGAGGTGAATGTCTTCAAACCTTCACTGCCCGAGGTTGAATGAACCCTGCAGACCACAGAAGAAATTTTGTCAGATCAACAAGTGCCTGTGCTGGGCCACAATGTAACCTTTCCCTCCCTTGCCAGTCCACTGGAACCACACCTTGAGATCACGTGGTCAGGATAAGAAGCAGAAACTAAGGCTGCCTGTGCACCACAGCGACATCAGGCAGCCTGTTCTGCTTGGTGAGTTCCCTGCGCAAATGACACAGAAGCCTGTGGACACTAAAAGCTGTGTGGCACGGTAGCTTACGCTAGCTGTGAAGAATGGAATCACCCGATCCTGATGTGCTCAGTTCACCCTTGTGCTCCTCCCACACGTGCCCCGTGTCCCTAGGACCCAGTTAAAAGAGAAGTCTTCCACACAAGACAGGGCCACCTACCTCCAGCTTCTTCATGCTTGGCTGGCTCTGCTACCATAGCAGCAGACCAGGCAGGAGCTGCCTTAGGAATCTATATGTTCCAGGGTCTGTGATCCCACTGTGACACCACAACCAAGTCTGTCCTGATTGGTAAGACCATGTAAGCACTGCCTCTACATCCCTCTCCCGCCAGTCTCCAGCCACTTGTGTGACAGTTTCCTGGCAAGATCTCCTGATCTGAGCAATGCTTTTCTCCACCATGTTCCCTCCTCAGATCATTCAAGCTTCAACTGCCTTCACATTTCTATCATGTTCCAAACTACTGCCAATCTGGAATCCACACTTTGGAGGAAAAGAAGGCTTTCACGTGGTGAGTACACCAACCCATCAAGCCCTTTGAAGGTAAATCAGCCAGGAAAACATCCGTTACCTTGGATGAGGCAACTTCCTTCTCAGAACTACATCTCCCATCATCTGGGAGGGGATTCCCTTATGGGGACCCAAAATATCACAGAGAAAGGACCCGAGGCTGTTTTCCACCCTACGGTGTTCCTAACTTGAACAGAACACGCAAACGCATATAATGGCTGCCAAGAGACTCCAGGTGATCACATGAATTCTCTTCCTCTCGACACAGAAATTACTTCACTTTGATCTGAGAAGTACACAGGCACACACACACGCTATAGCCAAGGAATGCTTAGGTTTCTCTAGTCACTGAAATGCTTACCACCTCTCAGGAGAGTGGCAGGTTTCAGGAACACCACAACCTATGGAATAAACATGAAACTTTCAGGAAGGCCATTCAATACTACAAAGGTTCTCTGAGGGACATCACAGTAACCCTTTCATTCATGGATACGAAGACCTAAAGTCAGAGCCTCACAAGGCTGTTCCTCAAGAGACTTTGGGAAGGAACCTCATTTCTACAAATCAGTGATGGCAAACTGAACAACAAATATCCCAAACACACTCACACACACATAATGAATGATATACTAATACTTATCCTGTATGTGAATTTCTTGCATTCTACGGACTTAATTACAACATTCAGCAAGACCAAAAGACATGGAACATCGCACAGCCTTGTTCATTCCATCTATTTCAACAGACTTACAAGGAGACTTCTGCATGCTTATACAGCGGGTACACTCAACGAGTGGGAAATCTTTCCTAGTATGACAATTTATGAGAAAAAGGAAAGAAATTAATACATGAAGACACTACAAGTATTGAACAGAGACACAAAGACAGACACACAGAAAGATAAACAGACAGGTAGACAGACAGACAAACACACATACACACACACACACACAAACACGCAGACACCCAGGAGCCCTGACTGTATTCAAAGCATGTCGAATGCTATCTGCAACGGCTGAAATGCTCACATTATCCTACTAAGTGGACACTTTCAGCACTTGAGAAAGGGTCAAACCCAGAAAAACACGTGAAATGATGTCGGATCCACCAATTTCCTTGGAAGGAAGACATCCGACCACCATTATGCCAAGGAACAACTAAAGCCTAATCCAGAGTCAGTGCCTGCAGCCATCACTTGAATCGAAATCAATTCTAGCAGGGTAACGATGCATGATACCATACGATGGTCATATTCTAGGAAATCGGAATCTTTCCTCCTCAGAGAATTGATTACAGTTGATGTAGAGAACAACATGAAATTACTGCCTTTCAAGTAGCATTCTTGACTGGCATTATTAGGAACTGAACATCTAAAGGACACTGATCCAGGAAGTATTCTTAACCACATATACACCCTCACACATAAACACACTCCCAGAGTGCCTGTGGTCCATGAATTATAACTATTTTGGAGTAGGTGAATTTCTGGACTTTCATCTAAGAAAAGTACCTTTCAGCAGAACCCATACTTACGAATAGCTGCAAACACTGGTGATGAGGTGAACGTCTTCAAACCTTCACCGCCCGTGCTTTAATGGACTCTTCAGACCAGAGAAGAAATTATGTTAGATCAACAAGTGCCTGTGGTGTGTCTTTAGGTAACCTTTTGCTCCCTTGGCAGTCCACTAGAACCACACCGAGATCACGTATTCAGGATTAGAAGCAGAAAGCATGGCTCCCTCTGCACCACAGCAACGTCCAGGTGTCCTGTTCTGCTTGGTGAGTTCCCTGCACAAATGACACACAGGCCTGTGGACACTAAAAGCTGTGTGGCACGGTAACTTACGCTAGCTGTGAAGAATGGTATCACCTGATTGTGATGTGCTCAGGTCACCTGTTTGCTCCTGCCACGCGTGCCTCGTATCCCTAGGGCCCAGTTAAAAGTGAAGTCTTCCACACAATACAGGGACACCTACCTCCACCTCCTTCCTGCTTGGCTGGCTGCGCTGCCATAGCAACAGGCCAGGCAGGAGCTGCCTCAGGATTCTCCCTGTTCCAGGGGCTGTGTTCCCACTGTGACATCACAGCCATGTCTGGTCCTGATTGGTCAGACCACATAAGCACTGCCTCTACGGCCCCTCTCCCAACAGTCTGCAGCCACTTGTGTGCCAGTTTCCTTGGAAAATCTTCTGATCTGGGGAATGCTTTTCTCCACCAGGTTCCCTCCTCAGATCATTCAAGAGTCAACTGCCAGGACATTTCTATCATATTCCAAACTACTCCTAATCCGGACCCCACACTTTGGAGGACAGGAAGACTTTCACGTGGTGAGTACACAAACACCTCAAGCCCTTTGAAGGTAAATCAGTCGGGAAAACTACCTGAGACTTGGATGAGGCAACTTACTTCTCAGAACTACATCTCCAACCATCTAGGAGGGGATTCCCTTACGTGGACCCAAAATATCACAGAGTGAGAACCTGGGGCTGTTTTCCAGCCTACTGTGTTCCTACCTTGAACCTAACACACAAACATACACATTGGCTGCCAACAGCCTCAAGGTGACCCCATGAATTCACTTCCTCTCCACACAGAAATTACTTCACTTTGATCTGAGAAATACATAGGCACACACACGCTATAGACTAGGTTTCTCTAGTCAGTGAAATTTTTACCAAGTCTCGGGAGAATGGCAGGTTTCAGAAACACCATAACCTATGGAAGAAGCACGAAACTCTCAGGCAGGACCTTCAAATCTGCAAAGGTTCTACGAGGGACATCACAGTACACCTTCCATTCAGGGAACCGAAGACCAACTCAGAGACACAAAAGGCAGTTCCTCAAGTGACTTGGAGAAGGAATCTAATTTCCATAAATCAGTGATGGCAAACTGAACAACAAATTTCCCACACACATTCACACACACATAATAAGTGATATACTCATACTTATAATTCACTTAATGTGAATTTCTTGCATACTATGGAGTTAACTACAGCTTTGAGCAAGACCAGATGTTATGGAACATCACACAGCCTTGTTCATTACATCTATTCCACAGAGTTAATGATAGATTTTGATTCCAAGAGACTTCTGCATGCCTATGCAGCAGATACACTCAACGAGTGTCAAATAGTTGCTGGTAGGACAATTTATGAGAAACAGCAAAGAAATTAATACATGAAGATACTATAAATATTAAACACAGACACAAAGACAGACACATACACACAAAGATAAACAGACAGATACACACACACACACACACACACACACACACAGACACCCAGGAGCAATGCCTGTATTCAAAGCATGTTGAATGTTATCCCCAGTGGATGAAATCCTCGCGTTTTCCACTGAATGGACACTTTCAGCCCTTGAGAAGGATCAAACTTAGAAAAACACGTGAAGTGACATCGGTTCCACCAATGTCCTTGGAAGGAAGACCTACTACCACCATTATGCCAAGGAACAACTAAAACCTAATCCAGACTCAGTGCCTGAAGCCATCACTTGAATCGAAATCAGTTCTAGCACGATAACTATGCATGTACATACATCATGATAGCCTGCCATACACTGGCCATATTCAAGGAACACTGAATCTTTTCTCCTCAGACAATTGATTACAGTTTATCTAGGGAATAGTAACACAGAGAAAAAAACGAAATTACTGCCTTTCAAGTAGCATTCCTGACTGGCATTATTAGGAACTGAGCATCTAACGGACACTGATCCAGGAATTATGTTTATCCACACGTGCGCCCCCACACATAAACACACCCACAGAGTGGCTGTGATCCATGACTATGAACTACTTTGGAGTAAGTGCATTTCTGGACTTTCATCTAAAATAGTACCTTTCAGCAGAACCCATACTTAGGAATACTGGCAAACACTGGTGATGAGGTGAATGTCTTCAAACCTTCACTGCCCGAGGTTTAATGAACCCTGCAGACCACAGAAGAAATTTTATCAGATCAACAAGTGCCTGTGCTGGGCCACAATGTAACCTTTCCCTCCCTTGCCAGTCCACTGGAACCACACCTTGAGATCACGTGGTCAGGATAAGAAGCAGAAACTAAGGCTGCCTGTGCACCACAGCGACATCAGGCAGCCTGTTCTGCTTGGTGAGCTCCCTGCGCAAATGACACAGAAGCCTGTGGACACTAAAAGCTGTGTGGCACGGTAGCTTACGCTAGTTGTGAAGAATGGAATCACCCGATCCTGATGTGCTCAGTTCACCCTTGTGCTCCTCCCACACGTGCCCCGTGTCCCTAGGACCCAGTTAAAAGAGAAGTCTTCCACACAAGACAGGGCCACCTACCTCCAGCTTCTTCATGCTTGGCTGGCTCTGCTACCATAGCAGCAGACCAGGCAGGAGCTGCCTTAGGAATCTATATGTTCCAGGGTCTGTGATCCCACTGTGACACCACAACCAAGTCTGTCCTGATTGGTAAGCCCTTGTAAGCACTGCCTCTACATCCCTCTCCCTCCAGTCTCCAGCCACTTGTGTGACAGTTTCCTGGCAAGATCTCCTGATCTGAGCAATGCTTTTCTCCACCATGTTCCCTCCTCAGATCATTCAAGCTTCAACTGCCTTCACATTTCTATCATGTTCCAAACTACTGCCAATCTGGAATCCACACTTTGGAGGAAAAGAAGGCTTTCACGTGGTGAGTACACCAACCCATCAAGCCCTTTGAAGGTAAATCAGCCAGGAAAACATCCGTTACCTTGGATGAGGCAACTTCCTTCTCAGAACTACATCTCCCATCATCTGGGAGGGGATTCCCTTATGGGGACCCAAAATATCACAGAGAGAGGACCCGAGGCTGTTTTCCACCCTATGGTGTTCCTAACTTGAACAGAACACGCAAACGCACATAATGGCTGCCAAGAGACTCCAGGTGATCACATGAATTCTCTTCCTCTCGACACAGAAATTACTTCACTTTGATCTGAGAAGTACACAGGCACACACACACGCTATAGCCAAGGAATGCTTAGGTTTCTCTAGTCACTGAAATGCTTACCACCTCTCAGGAGAATGGCAGGTTTCAGGAACACCACAACCTATGGAATAAACATGAAACTTTCAGGAAGGCCATTCAATACTACAAAGGTTCTCTGAGGGACATCACAGTAACCCTTTCATTCATGGATACGAAGACCTAAAGTCAGAGCCTCACAAGGCTGTTCCTCAAGAGACTTTGGGATGGAACCTCATTTCTACAAATCAGTGATGGCAAACTGAACAACAAATATCCCAAACACACTCACACACACATAATGAATGATATACTAATACTTATCCTGTATGTGAATTTCTTGCATTCTACAGACTTAATTACAACATTCAGCAAGACCAAAAGACATGGAACATCGCACAGCCTTGTTCATTCCATCTATTTCAACAGACTTACAAGGAGACTTCTGCATGCTTATACAGCGGGTACACTCAACGAGTGGGAAATCATTGCTAGTATGACAATTTATGAGAAAAAGGAAAGAAATTAATACATGAAGACACTACAAGTATTGAACAGAAACACAAAGACAGACACACAGAAAGATAAACAGACAGGTAGACAGACAGACAAACACACATACACACACACACACACACACAAACACGCAGACACCCAGGAGCCCTGACTGTATTCAAAGCATGTCGAATGTTATCTGCAACAGCTGAAATGATCACATTATCCTACTAAGTGGACACTTTCTGCACTTGAGAAAGGGTCAAACCCAGAAAAACACGTGAAATGATGTTGGATCCACCAATTTCCTTGGAAGGAAGACATCCGACCACCATTATGCCAAGGAACAACTAAAGCCTAATCCAGAGTCAGTGCCTGCAGCCATCACTTGAATCGAAATCAATTCTAGCAGGGTAACGATGCATGATACCATACGATGGTCATATTCTAGGAAATCGGAATCTTTCCTCCTCAGAGAATTGATTACAGTTGATGTAGAGAACAACATGAAATTACTGCCTTTCAAGTAGCATTCTTGACTGGCATTATTAGGAACTGAACATCTAAAGGACACTGATCCAGGAAGTATTTTTAACCACATATACACCCTCACACATAAACACACTCCCAGAGTGCCTGTGGTCCATGAATTATAACTATTTTGGAGTAGGTGAATTTCTGGACTTTCACCTAAGAAAAATACCTTTCAGCAGAACCCATACTTACGAATAGCTGAAAACACTGGTGATGAGGTGAACGTCTTCAAACCTTCACCGCCCGTGCTTTAATGGACTCTTCAGACCAGAGAAGAAATTATGTTAGATCAACAAGTGCCTGTGGTGTGTCTTTAGGTAACCTTTTGCTCCCTTGGCAGTCCACTAGAACCACACCGAGATCACGTATTCAGGATTAGAAGCAGAAAGCATGGCTCCCTCTGCACCACAGCAACGTCCAGGTGTCCTGTTCTGCTTGGTGAGTTCCCTGCACAAATGACACACAGGCCTGTGGACACTAAAAGCTGTGTGGCACGGTAACTTACGCTAGCTGTGAAGAATGGTGTCACCTGATTGTGATGTGCTCAGGTCACCCGTTTGCTCCTGCCACGCGTGGCTCGTTTCCCTAGGGCCCAGTTAAAAGTGAAGTCTTCCACACAATACAGGGACACCTACCTCCACCTCCTTCCTGCTTGGCTGGCTGCGCTGCCATAGCAACAGGCCAGGCAGGAGCTGCCTCAGGATTCTCCCTGTTCCAGGGGCTGTGTTCCCACTGTGACATCACAGCCATGTCTGGTCCTGATTGGTCAGACCACATAAGCACTGCCTCTACGGCCCCTCTCCCAACAGTCTGCAGCCACTTGTGTGCCAGTTTCCTTGGAAAATCTTCTGATCTGGGGAATGCTTTTCTCCACCAGGTTCCCTCCTCAGATCATTCAAGAGTCAACTGCCAGGACATTTCTATCATATTCCAAACTACTCCTAATCCGGACCCCACACTTTGGAGGACAGGAAGACTTTCACGTGGTGAGTACACAAACACCTCAAGCCCTTTGAAGGTAAATCAGTCGGGAAAACTACCTGAGACTTGGATGAGGCAACTTACTTCTCAGAACTACATCTCCAACCATCTAGGAGGGGATTCCCTTACGTGGACCCAAAATATCACAGAGTGAGAACCTGGGGCTGTTTTCCTGCCTACTGTGTTCCTACCTTGAACCTAACACACAAACATACACACTGGCTGCCAACAGCCTCAAAGTGACCCCATGAATTCACTTCCTCTCCACACAGAAATTACTTCACTTTGATCTGAGAAATACATAGGCTCACACACGCTATAGACTAGGTTTCTCTAGTCAGTGAAATTTTTACCAAGTCTCGGGAGAATATCAGGTTTCAGAAACACCATAACCTATGGAAGAAGCACGAAACTCTTAGGCAGGACCTTCAAATCTGCAAAGGTTCTACGAGGGACATCACAGTACACATTCCATTCAGGGAACCGAAGACCAACTCAGAGACACAAAAGGCAGTTCCTCAAGTGACTTGGAGAAGGAATCTAATTTCCATAAATCAGTGATGGCAAACTGAACAACAAATTTCCCACACACATTCACACACACATAATAAGTGATATACTCATACTTATACTGTATGTGAATTTCTTGCATACTATGGAGTTAACTACAGCTTTGAGCAAGACCAGAAGTTATGGAACATCACACAGCCTTGTTCATTCTATCTATTCCACAGAGTTAATGATAGATTTTGATTCCAAGAGACTTCTGCATGCCTATGCAGCACATACACTCAACGAGTGTCAAATAGTTGCTGGTAGGGCAATTTATGAGAAACAGCAAAGAAATTAATACATGAAGATACTATAAATATTAAACACAGACACAAAGACAGACACATACACACAAAGATAAACAGACAGATACACACACACACACACACACACACACACACACAGACACCCAGGAGCAATGCCTGTATTCAAAGCATGTTGAATGCTATCCCCAATGGATGAAATCCTCGCGTTATCCACTGAATGGACACTTTCAGCCCTTGAGAAGGATCAAACTTAGAAAAACACGTGAAGTGACATCGGTTCCACCAATGTCCTTGGAAGGAAAACCTACTACCACCATTATGCCAACGAACAACTAAAACCTAATCCAGACTCAGTGCCTGAAGCCATCACTTGAATCGAAATCAGTTCTAGCACGGTAACTATGCATGTACATACATCATGATAGCCTGCCATACACTGGCCATATTCAAGGAACACTGAATCTTTTCTCCTCAGACAATTGATTACAGTTTATCTAGGGAATAGTAACACGGAAAAAAAAACGAAATTACTGCCTTTCAAGTAGCATTCCTGACTGGCATTATTAGGAACTGAGCATCTAACGGACACTGATCCAGGAATTATGTTTATCCACACGTGCGACCCCACACATAAACACACCCACAGAGTGGCTGTGATCCATGACTATGAACTACTTTGGAGTAAGTGCATTTCTGGACTTTCATCTAAAATAGTACCTTTCAGCAGAACCCATACTTAGGAATACTGGCAAACACTGGTGATGAGGTGAATGTCTTCAAACCTTCACTGCCTGAGGTTTAATGAACCCTGCAGAAAACAGAAGAAATTTTATCAGATCAACAAGTGCCTGTGCTGGGCCACAATGTAACCTTTCCCTCCCTTGCCAGTCCACTGGAACCACACCTTGAGATCACGTGGTCAGGATAAGAAGCAGAAACTAAGGCTGCCTGTGCACCACAGCGACATCAGGCAGCCTGTTCTGCTTGGTGAGCTCCCTGCGCAAATGACACAGAAGCCTGTGGACACTAAAAGCTGTGTGGCACGGTAGCTTACGCTGGCTGTGAAGAATGGAATCACCCGATCCTGATGTGCTCAGTTCACCCTTGTGCTCCTCCCACACGTGCCCCGTGTCCCTAGGACCCAGTTAAAAGAGAAGTCTTCCACACAAGACAGGGCCACCTACCTCCAGCTTCTTCATGCTTGGCTGGCTCTGCTACCATAGCAGCAGACCAGGCAGGAGCTGCCTTAGGAATCTATATGTTCCAGGGTCTGTGATCCCAATGTGACACCACAACCAAGTCTCTCCTGATTGGTAAGCCCATGTAAGCACTGCCTCTACATCCCTCTCCCTCCAGTCTCCAGCCACTTGTGTGACAGTTTCCTGGCAAGATCTCCTGATCTGAGCAATGCTTTTCTCCACCATGTTCCCTCCTCAGATCATTCAAGCTTCAACTGCCTTCACATTTCTATCATGTTCCAAACTACTGCCAATCTGGAATCCACACTTTGGAGGAAAAGAAGGCTTTCACGTGGTGAGTACACCAACCCATCAAGCCCTTTGAAGGTAAATCAGCCCGGAAAACATCCGTTACCTTGGATGAGGCAACTTCCTTCTCAGAACTACATCTCCCATCATCTGGGAGGGGATTCCCTTATGGGGACCCAAAATATCACAGAGAGAGGACCCGAGGCTGTTTTCCACCCTACGGTGTTCCTAACTTGAACAGAACACGCAAACGCACATAATGGCTGCCAAGAGACTCCAGGTGATCACATGAATTCTCTTCCTCTCGACACAGAAATTACTTCACTTTGATCTGAGAAGTACACAGGCACACACACACGCTATAGCCAAGGAATGCTTAGGTTTCTCTAGTCACTGAAATGCTTACCACCTCTCAGGAGAATGGCAGGTTTCAGGAACACCACAACCTATGGAATAAACATGAAACTTTCAGGAAGGCCATTCAATACTACAAAGGTTCTCTGAGGGACATCACAGTAACCCTTTCATTCATGGATACGAAGACCTAAAGTCAGAGCCTCACAAGGCTGTTCCTCAAGAGACTTTGGGAAGGAACCTCATTTCTACAAATCAGTGATGGCAAACTGAACAACAAATATCCCAAACACACTCACACACACATAATGAATGATATACTAATACTTATCCTGTATGTGAATTTCTTGCATTCTACAGACTTAATTACAACATTCAGCAAGACCAAAAGACATGGAACATCGCACAGCCTTGTTCATTCCATCTATTTCAACAGACTTACAAGGAGACTTCTGCATGCTTATACAGCGGGTACACTCAACGAGTGGGAAATCATTGCTAGTATGACAATTTATGAGAAAAAGGAAAGAAATTAATACATGAAGACACTACAAGTATTGAACAGAGACACAAAGACAGACACACAGAAAGATAAACAGACAGGTAGACAGACAGACAAACACACATACACACACACACACACAAACACGCAGACACCCAGGAGCCCTGACTGTATTCAAAGCATGTCGAATGTTATCTGCAACGGCTGAAATGCTCACATTATCCTACTAAGTGGACACTTTCAGCACTTGAGAAAGGGTCAAACCCAGAAAAACACGTGAAATGATGTCGGATCCACCAATTTCCTTGGAAGGAAGACATCCGACCACCATTATGCCAAGGAACAACTAAAGCCTAATCCAGAGTCAGTGCCTGCAGCCATCACTTGAATCGAAATCAATTCTAGCAGGGTAACGATGCATGATACCATACGATGGTCATATTCTAGGAAATCGGAATCTTTCCTCCTCAGAGAATTGATTACAGTTGATGTAGAGAACAACATGAAATTACTGCCTTTCAAGTAGCATTCTTGACTGGCATTATTAGGAACTGAACATCTAAAGGACACTGATCCAGGAAGTATTTTTAACCACATATACACCCTCACACATAAACACACTCCCAGAGTGCCTGTGGTCCATGAATTATAACTATTTTGGAGTAGGTGAATTTCTGGACTTTCATCTAAGAAAAGTACCTTTCAGCAGAACCCATACTTACAAATAGCTGAAAACACTGGTGATGAGGTGAACGTCTTCAAACCTTCACCGCCCGTGCTTTAATGGACTCTTCAGACCAGAGAAGAAATTATGTTAGATCAACAAGTGCCTGTGGTGTGTCTTTAGGTAACCTTTTGCTCCCTTGGCAGTCCACTAGAACCACACCGAGATCACGTATTCAGGATTAGAAGCAGAAAGCATGGCTCCCTCTGCACCACAGCAACGTCCAGGTGTCCTGTTCTGCTTGGTGAGTTCCCTGCACAAATGACACACAGGCCTGTGGACACTAAAAGCTGTGTGGCACGGTAACTTACGCTAGCTGTGAAGAATGGTATCACCTGATTGTGATGTGCTCAGGTCACCCGTTTGCTCCTGCCACGCGTGCCTCGTATCCCTAGGGCCCAGTTAAAAGTGAAGTCTTCCACACAATACAGGGACACCTACCTCCACCTCCTTCCTGCTTGGCTGGCTGCGCTGCCATAGCAACAGGCCAGGCGGGAGCTGCCTCACGATTCTCCCTGTTCCAGGGGCTGTGTTCCCACTGTGACATCACAGCCATGTCTGGTCCTGATTGGTCAGACCACATAAGCACTGCCTCTACGGCCCCTCTCCCAACAGTCTGCAGCCACTTCTGTGCCAGTTTCCTTGGAAAATCTTCTGATCTGGGGAATGCTTTTCTCCACCAGGTTCCCTCCTCAGATCATTCAAGAGTCAACTGCCAGGACATTTCTATCATATTCCAAACTACTCCTAATCCGGACCCCACACTTTGGAGGACAGGAAGACTTTCACGTGGTGAGTACACAAACACCTCAAGCCCTTTGAAGGTAAATCAGTCGGGAAAACTACCTGAGACTTGGATGAGGCAACTTACTCTCAGAACTACATCTCCAACCATCTAGGAGGGGATTCCCTTACGTGGACCCAAAATATCACAGAGTGAGAACCTGGGGCTGTTTTCCAGCCTACTGTGTTCCTACCTTGAACCTAACACACAAACATACACATTGGCTGCCAACAGCCTCAAGGTGACCCCATGAATTCACTTCCTCTCCACACAGAAATTACTTCACTTTGATCTGAGAAATACATAGGCACACACACGCTATAGACTAGGTTTCTCTAGTCAGTGAAATTTTTAACAAGTCTCGGGAGAATGGCAGGTTTCAGAAAAACCATAACCTATGGAAGAAGCACGAAACTCTCAGGCAGGACCTTCAAATCTGCAAAGGTTCTACGAGGGACATCACAGTACACCTTCCATTCAGGGAACCGAAGACCAACTCAGAGACACAAAAGGCAGTTCCTCAAGTGACTTGGAGAAGGAATCTAATTTCCATAAATCAGTGATGGCAAACTGAACAACAAGTTTCCCACAGACATTCACACACACATAATAAGTGATATACTCATACTTATACTGTATGTGAATTTCTTGCATACTATGGAGTTAACTTCAGCTTTGAGCAAGACCAGAAGTTATGGAACATCACACAGCCTTGTTCATTACATCTATTCCACAGAGTTAATGATAGATTTTGATTCCAAGAGACTTCTGCATGCCTATGCAGCAGATACACTCAACGAGTGTCAAATAGTTGCTGGTAGGACAATTTATGAGAAACAGCAAAGAAATTAATACATGAAGATACTATAAATATTAAACACAGACACAAAGACAGACACATACACACAAAGATAAACAGACAGATACACACACACACACACACACACACACACACACACACACACACCCAGGAGCAATGCCTGTATTCAAAGCATGTTGAATGTTATCCCCAATGGATGAAATCCTCGCGTTATCCACTGAATGGACACTTTCAGCCCTTGAGAAGGATCAAACTTAGAAAAACACGTGAAGTGACATCGGTTCCACCAATGTCCTTGGAAGGAAGACCTACTACCACTATTATGCCAAGGAACAACTAAAACCTAATCCAGACTCAGTGCCTGAAGCCATCACTTGAATCGAAATCAGTTCTAGCACGGTAACTATGCATGTACATACATCATGATAGCCTGCCATACACTGGCCATATTCAAGGAACACTGAATCTTTTCTCCTCAGACAATTGATTACAGTTTATCTAGGGAATAGTAACACGGAGAAAAAAACGAAATTACTGCCTTTCAAGTAGCATTCCTGACTGGCATTATTAGGAACTGAGCATCTAACGGACACTGATCCAGGAATTATGTTTATCCACACGTGCGCCCCCACACATAAACACACCCACAGAGTGGCTGTGATCCATGACTATGAACTACTTTGGAGTAAGTGCATTTCTGGACTTTCATCTAAAATAGTACCTTTCAGCAGAACCCATACTTAGGAATACTGGCAAACACTGGTGATGAGGTGAATGTCTTCAAACCTTCACTGCCCGAGGTTGAATGAACCCTGCAGACCACAGAAGAAATTTTGTCAGATCAACAAGTGCCTGTGCTGGGCCACAATGTAACCTTTCCCTCCCTTGCCAGTCCACTGGAACCACACCTTGAGATCACGTGGTCAGGATAAGAAGCAGAAACTAAGGCTGCCTGTGCACCACAGCGACATCAGGCAGCCTGTTCTGCTTGGTGAGTTCCCTGCGCAAATGACACAGAAGCCTGTGGACACTAAAAGCTGTGTGGCACGGTAGCTTACTCTAGCTGTGAAGAATGGAATCACCCGATCCTGATGTGCTCAGTTCACCCTTGTGCTCCTCCCACACGTGCCCCGTGTCCCTAGGACCCAGTTAAAAGAGAAGTCTTCCACACAAGACAGGGCCACCTACCTCCAGCTTCTTCATGCTTGGCTGGCTCTGCTACCATAGCAGCAGACCAGGCAGGAGCTGCCTTAGGAATCTATATGTTCCAGGGTCTGTGATCCCACTGTGACACCACAACCAAGTCTGTCCTGATTGGTAAGCCCTTGTAAGCACTGCCTCTACATCCCTCTCCCGCCAGTCTCCAGCCACTTGTGTGACAGTTTCCTCGCAAGATCTCCTGATCTGAGCAATGCTTTTCTCCACCATGTTCCCTCCTCAGATCATTCAAGCTTCAACTGCCTTCACATTTCTATCATGTTCCAAACTACTGCCAATCTGGAATCCACACTTTGGAGGAAAAGAAGGCTTTCACGTGGTGAGTACACCAACCCATCAAGCCCTTTGAAGGTAAATCAGCCAGGAAAACATCCGTTACCTTGGATGAGGCAACTTCCTTCTCAGAACTACATCTCCCATCATCTGGGAGGGGACTCCCTTATGGGGACCCAAAATATCACAGAGAGAGGACCCGAGGCTGTTTTCCACCCTACGGTGTTCCTAACTTGAACAGAACACGCAAACGCACATAATGGCTGCCAAGAGACTCCAGGTGATCACATGAATTCTCTTCCTCTCGACACAGAAATTACTTCACTTTGATCTGAGAAGTACACAGGCACACACACACGCTATAGCCAAGGAATGCTTAGGTTGCTCTAGTCACTGAAATGCTTACCACCTCTCAGGAGAATGGCAGGTTTCAGGAACACCACAACCTATGGAATAAACATGAAACTTTCAGGAAGGCCATTCAATACTACAAAGGTTCTCTGAGGGACATCACAGTAACCCTTTCATTCATGGATACGAAGACCTAAAGTCAGAGCCTCACAAGGCTGTTCCTCAAGAGACTTTGGGAAGGAACCTCATTTCTACAAATCAGTGATGGCAAACTGAACAACAAATATCCCAAACACACTCACACACACATAATGAATGATATACTAATACTTATCCTGTATGTGAATTTCTTGCATTCTACAGACTTAATTACAACATTCAGCAAGACCAAAAGACATGGAACATCGCACAGCCTTGTTCATTCCATCTATTTCAACAGACTTACAAGGAGACTTCTGCATGCTTATACAGCGGGTACACTCAACGAGTGGGAAATCATTGCTAGTATGACAATTTATGAGAAAAAGGAAAGAAATTAATACATGAAGACACTACAAGTATTGAACAGAGACACAAAGACAGACACACAGAAAGATAAACAGACAGGTAGACAGACAGACAAACACACATACACACACACACACACAAACACGCAGACACCCAGGAGCCCTGACTGTATTCAAAGCATGTCGAATGTTATCTGCAACGGCTGAAATGCTCACATTATCCTACTAAGTGGACACTTTCAGCACTTGAGAAAGGGTCAAACCCAGAAAAACACGTGAAATGATGTCGGATCCACCAATTTCCTTGGAAGGAAGACATCCGACCACCATTATGCCAAGGAACAACTAAAGCCTAATCCAGAGTCAGTGCCTGCAGCCATCACTTGAATCGAAATCAATTCTAGCAGGGTAACGATGCATGATACCATACGATGGTCATATTCTAGGAAATCGGAATCTTTCCTCCTCAGAGAATTGATTACAGTTGATGTAGAGAACAACATGAAATTACTGCCTTTCAAGTAGCATTCTTGACTGGCATTATTAGGAACTGAACATCTAAAGGACACTGATCCAGGAAGTATTTTTAACCACATATACACCCTCACACATAAACACACTCCCAGAGTGCCTGTGGTCCATGAATTATAACTATTTTGGAGTAGGTGAATTTCTGGACTTTCATCTAAGAAAAGTACCTTTCAGCAGAACCCATACTTACAAATAGCTGAAAACACTGGTGATGAGGTGAACGTCTTCAAACCTTCACCGCCCGTGCTTTAATGGACTCTTCAGACCAGAGAAGAAATTATGTTAGATCAACAAGTGCCTGTGGTGTGTCTTTAGGTAACCTTTTGCTCCCTTGGCAGTCCACTAGAACCACAGCGAGATCACGTATTCAGGATTAGAAGCAGAAAGCATGGCTCCCTCTGCACCACAGCAACGTCCAGGTGTCCTGTTCTGCTTGGTGAGTTCCCTGCACAAATGACACACAGGCCTGTGGACACTAAAAGCTGTGTGGCATGGTAACTTACGCTAGCTGTGAAGAATGGTATCACCTGATTGTGATGTGCTCAGGTCACCCGTTTGCTCCTGCCACGCGTGCCTCGTATCCCTAGGGCCCAGTTAAAAGTGAAGTCTTCCACACAATACAGGGACACCTACCTCCACCTCCTTCCTGCTTGGCTGGCTGCGCTGCCATAGCAACAGGCCAGGCAGGAGCTGCCTCACGATTCTCCCTGTTCCAGGGGCTGTGTTCCCACTGTGACATCACAGCCATGTCTGGTCCTGATTGGTCAGACCACATAAGCACTGCCTCTACGGCCCCTCTCCCAACAGTCTGCAGCCACTTGTGTGCCAGTTTCCTTGGAAAATCTTCTGATCTGGGGAATGCTTTTCTCCACCAGGTTCCCTCCTCAGATCATTCAAGAGTCAACTGCCAGGACATTTCTACCATATTCCAAACTACTCCTAATCCGGACCCCACACTTTGGAGGACAGGAAGACTTTCACGTGGTGAGTACACAAACACCTCAAGCCCTTTGAAGGTAAATCAGTCGGGAAAACTACCTGAGACTTGGATGAGGCAACTTACTCTCAGAACTACATCTCCAACCATCTAGGAGGGGATTCCCTTACGTGGACCCAAAATATCACAGAGTGAGAACCTGGGGCTGTTTTCCAGCCTACTGTGTTCCTACCTTGAACCTAACACACAAACATACACATTGGCTGCCAACAGCCTCAAGGTGACCCCATGAATTCACTTCCTCTCCACACAGAAATTACTTCACTTTGATCTGAGAAATACATAGGCACACACACGCTATAGACTAGGTTTCTCTAGTCAGTGAAATTTTTACCAAGTCTCGGGAGAATGGCAGGTTTCAGAAACACCATAACCTATTTAAGAAGCACGAAACTCTCAGGCAGGACCTTCAAATCTGCAAAGGTTCTACGAGGGACATCACAGTACACCTTCCATTCAGGGAACCGAAGAGCAACTCAGAGACACAAAAGGCAGTTCCTCAAGTGACTTGGAGAAGGAATCTAATTTCCATAAATCAGTGATGGCAAACTGAACAACAAATTTCCCACACACATTCACACACACATAATAAGTGATATACTCATACTTATACTGTATGTGAATTTCTTGCATACTATGGAGTTAACTACAGCTTTGAGCAAGACCAGAAGTTATGGAACATCACACAGCCTTGTTCATTACATCTATTCCACAGAGTTAATGATAGATTTTGATTCCAAGAGACTTCTGCATGCCTATGCAGCAGATACACTCAACGAGTGTCAAATAGTTGCTGGTAGGACAATTTATGAGAAACAGCAAAGAAATTAATACATGAAGATACTATAAATATTAAACACAGACACAAAGACAGACACATACACACAAAGATAAACAGACAGATACACACACACACACACACACACACACACACACACACACAGACACCCAGGAGCAATGCCTGTATTCAAAGCATGTTGAATGTTATCCCCAATGGATGAAATCCTCGCGTTATCCACTGAATGGACACTTTCAGCCCTTGAGAAGGATCAAACTTAGAAAAACACGTGAAGTGACATCGGTTCCACCAATGTCCTTGGAAGGAAGACCTACTACCACCATTATGCCAAGGAACAACTAAAACCTAATCCAGACTCAGTGCCTGAAGCCATCACTTGAATCGAAATCAGTTCTAGCACGGTAACTATGCATGTACATACATCATGATAGCCTGCCATACACTGGCCATATTCAAGGAACACTGAATCTTTTCTCCTCAGACAATTGATTACAGTTTATCTAGGGAATAGTAACACGGAGAAAAAAACGAAATTACTGCCTTTCAAGTAGCATTCCTGACTGGCATTATTAGGAACTGAGCATCTAACGGACACTGATCCAGGAATTATGTTTATCCACACGTGCGCCCCCACACATAAACACACCCACAGAGTGGCTGTGATCCATGACTATGAACTACTTTGGAGTAAGTGCATTTCTGGACTTTCATCTAAAATAGTACCTTTCAGCAGAACCCATACTTAGGAATGCTGGCAAACACTGGTGATGAGGTGAATGTCTTCAAACCTTCACTGCCCGAGGTTGAATGAACCCTGCAGACCACAGAAGAAATTTTGTCAGATCAACAAGTGCCTGTGCTGGGCCACAATGTAACCTTTCCCTCCCTTGCCAGTCCACTGGAACCACACCTTGAGATCACGTGGTCAGGATAAGAAGCAGAAACTAAGGCTGCCTGTGCACCACAGCGACATCAGGCAGCCTGTTCTGCTTGGTGAGTTCCCTGCGCAAATGACACAGAAGCCTGTGGACACTAAAAGCTGTGTGGCACGGTAGCTTACGCTAGCTGTGAAGAATGGAATCACCCGATCCTGATGTGCTCAGTTCACCCTTGTGCTCCTCCCACACGTGCCCCGTGTCCCTAGGACCCAGTTAAAAGAGAAGTCTTCCACACAAGACAGGGCCACCTACCTCAAGCTTCTTCATGCTTGGCTGGCTCTGCTACCATAGCAGCAGACCAGGCAGGAGCTGCCTTAGGAATCTATATGTTCCAGGGTCTGTGATCCCACTGTGACACCACAACCAAGTCTGTCCTGATTGGTAAGACCATGTAAGCACTGCCTCTACATCCCTCTCCCGCCAGTCTCCAGCCACTTGTGTGACAGTTTCCTGGCAAGATCTCCTGATCTGAGCAATGCTTTTCTCCACCATGTTCCCTCCTCAGATCATTCAAGCTTCAACTGCCTTCACATTTCTATCATGTTCCAAACTACTGCCAATCTGGAATCCACACTTTGGAGGAAAAGAAGGCTTTCACGTGGTGAGTACACCAACCCATCAAGCCCTTTGAAGGTAAATCAGCCAGGAAAACATCCGTTACCTTGGATGAGGCAACTTCCTTCTCAGAACTACATCTCCCATCATCTGGGAGGGGACTCCCTTATGGGGACCCAAAATATCACAGAGAGAGGACCCGAGGCTGTTTTCCACCCTACGGTGTTCCTAACTTGAACAGAACACGCAAACGCACATAATGGCTGCCAAGAGACTCCAGGTGATCACATGAATTCTCTTCCTCTCGACACAGAAATTACTTCACTTTGATCTGAGAAGTACACAGGCACACACACACGCTATAGCCAAGGAATGCTTAGGTTGCTCTAGTCACTGAAATGCTTACCACCTCTCAGGAGAATGGCAGGTTTCAGGAACACCACAACCTATGGAATAAACATGAAACTTTCAGGAAGGCCATTCAATACTACAAAGGTTCTCTGAGGGACATCACAGTAACCCTTTCATTCATGGATACGAAGACCTAAAGTCAGAGCCTCACAAGGCTGTTCCTCAAGAGACTTTGGGAAGGAACCTCATTTCTACAAATCAGTGATGGCAAACTGAACAACAAATATCCCAAACACACTCACACACACATAATGAATGATATACTAATACTTATCCTGTATGTGAATTTCTTGCATTCTACAGACTTAATTACAACATTCAGCAAGACCAAAAGACATGGAACATCGCACAGCCTTGTTCATTCCATCTATTTCAACAGACTTACAAGGAGACTTCTGCATGCTTATACAGCGGGTACACTCAACGAGTGGGAAATCATTGCTAGTATGACAATTTATGAGAAAAAGGAAAGAAATTAATACATGAAGACACTACAAGTATTGAACAGAGACACAAAGACAGACACACAGAAAGATAAACAGACAGGTAGACAGACAGACAAACACACATACACACACACACACACAAACACGCAGACACCCAGGAGCCCTGACTGTATTCAAAGCATGTCGAATGTTATCTGCAACGGCTGAAATGCTCACATTATCCTACTAAGTGGACACTTTCAGCACTTGAGAAAGGGTCAAACCCAGAAAAACACGTGAAATGATGTCGGATCCACCAATTTCCTTGGAAGGAAGACATCTGACCACCATTATGCCAAGGAACAACTAAAGCCTAATCCAGAGTCAGTGCCTGCAGCCATCACTTGAATCGAAATCAATTCTAGCAGGGTAACGATGCATGATACCATACGATGGTCATATTCTAGGAAATCGGAATCTTTCCTCCTCAGAGAATTGATTACAGTTGATGTAGAGAACAACATGAAATTACTGCCTTTCAAGTAGCATTCTTGACTGGCATTATTAGGAACTGAACATCTAAAGGACACTGATCCAGGAAGTATTTTTAACCACATATACACCCTCACACATAAACACACTCCCAGAGTGCCTGTGGTCCATGAATTATAACTATTTTGGAGTAGGTGAATTTCTGGACTTTCATCTAAGAAAAGTACCTTTCAGCAGAACCCATACTTACAAATAGCTGAAAACACTGGTGATGAGGTGAACGTCTTCAAACCTTCACCGCCCGTGCTTTAATGGACTCTTCAGACCAGAGAAGAAATTATGTTAGATCAACAAGTGCCTGTGGTGTGTCTTTAGGTAACCTTTTGCTCCCTTGGCAGTCCACTAGAACCACACCGAGATCACGTATTCAGGATTAGAAGCAGAAAGCATGGCTCCCTCTGCACCACAGCAACGTCCAGGTGTCCTGTTCTGCTTGGTGAGTTCCCTGCACAAATGACACACAGGCCTGTGGACACTAAAAGCTGTGTGGCACGGTAACTTACGCTAGCTGTGAAGAATGGTATCACCTGATTGTGATGTGCTCAGGTCACCCGTTTGCTCCTGCCACGCGTGCCTCGTATCCCTAGGGCCCAGTTAAAAGTGAAGTCTTCCACACAATACAGGGACACCTACCTCCACCTCCTTCCTGCTTGGCTGGCTGCGCTGCCATAGCAACAGGCCAGGCGGGAGCTGCCTCACGATTCTCCCTGTTCCAGGGGCTGTGTTCCCACTGTGACATCACAGCCATGTCTGGTCCTGATTGGTCAGACCACATAAGCACTGCCTCTACGGCCCCTCTCCCAACAGTCTGCAGCCACTTGTGTGCCAGTTTCCTTGGAAAATCTTCTGATCTGGGGAATGCTTTTCTCCACCAGGTTCCCTCCTCAGATCATTCAAGAGTCAACTGCCAGGACATTTCTATCATATTCCAAACTACTCCTAATCCGGACCCCACACTTTGGAGGACAGGAAGACTTTCACGTGGTGAGTACACAAACACCTCAAGCCCTTTGAAGGTAAATCAGTCGGGAAAACTACCTGAGACTTGGATGAGGCAACTTACTCTCAGAACTACATCTCCAACCATCTAGGAGGGGATTCCCTTACGTGGACCCAAAATATCACAGAGTGAGAACCTGGGGCTGTTTTCCAGCCTACTGTGTTCCTACCTTGAACCTAACACACAAACATACACATTGGCTGCCAACAGCCTCAAGGTGACCCCATGAATTCACTTCCTCTCCACACAGAAATTACTTCACTTTGATCTGAGAAATACATAGGCACACACACGCTATAGACTAGGTTTCTCTAGTCAGTGAAATTTTTAACAAGTCTCGGGAGAATGGCAGGTTTCAGAAAAACCATAACCTATGGAAGAAGCACGAAACTCTCAGGCAGGACCTTCAAATCTGCAAAGGTTCTACGAGGGACATCACAGTACACCTTCCATTCAGGGAACCGAAGACCAACTCAGAGACACAAAAGGCAGTTCCTCAAGGGACTTGGAGAAGGAATCTAATTTCCATAAATCAGTGATGGCAAACTGAACAACAAGTTTCCCACACACATTCACACACACATAATAAGTGATATACTCATACTTATACTGTATGTGAATTTCTTGCATACTATGGAGTTAACTTCAGCTTTGAGCAAGACCAGAAGTTATGGAACATCACACAGCCTTGTTCATTACATCTATTCCACAGAGTTAATGATAGATTTTGATTCCAAGAGACTTCTGCATGCCTATGCAGCACATACACTCAACGAGTGTCAAATAGTTGCTGGTAGGACAATTTATGAGAAACAGCAAAGAAATTAATACATGAAGATACTATAAATATTAAACACAGACACAAAGACAGACACATACACACAAAGATAAACAGACAGATACACACACACACACACACACACACACACACACACACAGACACCCAGGAGCAATGCCTGTATTCAAAGCATGTTGAATGTTATCCCCAATGGATGAAATCCTCGCGTTATCCACTGAATGGACACTTTCAGCCCTTGAGAAGGATCAAACTTAGAAAAACACGTGAAGTGACATCGGTTCCACCAATGTCCTTGGAAGGAAGACCTACTACCACCATTATGCCAAGGAACAACTAAAACCTAATCCAGACTCAGTGCCTGAAGCCATCACTTGAATCGAAATCAGTTCTAGCACGGTAACTATGCATGTACATACATCATGATAGCCTGCCATACACTGCCCATATTCAAGGAACACTGAATCTTTTCTCCTCAGACAATTGATTACAGTTTATCTAGGGAATAGTAACACGGAGAAAAAAACGAAATTACTGCCTTTCAAGTAGCATTCCTGACTGGCATTATTAGGAACTGAGCATCTAACGGACACTGATCCAGGAATTATGTTTATCCACACGTGCGCCCCCACACATAAACACACCCACAGAGTGGCTGTGATCCATGACTATGAACTACTTTGGAGTAAGTGCATTTCTGGACTTTCATCTAAAATAGTACCTTTCAGCAGAACCCATACTTAGGAATACTGGCAAACACTGGTGATGAGGTGAATGTCTTCAAACCTTCACTGCCCGAGGTTGAATGAACCCTGCAGACCACAGAAGAAATTTTGTCAGATCAACAAGTGCCTGTGCTGGGCCACAATGTAACCTTTCCCTCCCTTGCCAGTCCACTGGAACCACACCTTGAGATCACGTGGTCAGGATAAGAAGCAGAAACTAAGGCTGCCTGTGCACCACAGCGACATCAGGCAGCCTGTTCTGCTTGGTGAGTTCCCTGCGCAAATGACACAGAAGCCTGTGGACACTAAAAGCTGTGTGGCACGGTAGCTTACTCTAGCTGTGAAGAATGGAATCACCCGATCCTGATGTGCTCAGTTCACCCTTGTGCTCCTCCCACACGTGCCCCGTGTCCCTAGGACCCAGTTAAAAGAGAAGTCTTCCACACAAGACAGGGCCACCTACCTCCAGCTTCTTCATGCTTGGCTGGCTCTGCTACCATAGCAGCAGACCAGGCAGGAGCTGCCTTAGGAATCTATATGTTCCAGGGTCTGTGATCCCACTGTGACACCACAACCAAGTCTGTCCTGATTGGTAAGCCCTTGTAAGCACTGCCTCTACATCCCTCTCCCTCCAGTCTCCAGCCACTTGTGTGACAGTTTCCTGGCAAGATCTCCTGATCTGAGCAATGCTTTTCTCCACCATGTTCCCTCCTCAGATCATTCAAGCTTCAACTGCCTTCACATTTCTATCATGTTCCAAACTACTGCCAATCTGGAATCCACACTTTGGAGGAAAAGAAGGCTTTCACGTGGTGAGTACACCAACCCATCAAGCCCTTTGAAGGTAAATCAGCCAGGAAAACATCCGTTACCTTGGATGAGGCAACTTCCTTCTCAGAACTACATCTCCCATCATCTGGGAGGGGACTCCCTTATGGGGACCCAAAATATCACAGAGAGAGGACCCGAGGCTGTTTTCCACCCTACGGTGTTCCTAACTTGAACAGAACACGCAAACGCACATAATGGCTGCCAAGAGACTCCAGGTGATCACATGAATTCTCTTCCTCTCGACACAGAAATTACTTCACTTTGATCTGAGAAGTACACAGGCACACACACACGCTATAGCCAAGGAATGCTTAGGTTGCTCTAGTCACTGAAATGCTTACCACCTCTCAGGAGAATGGCAGGTTTCAGGAACACCACAACCTATGGAATAAACATGAAACTTTCAGGAAGGCCATTCAATACTACAAAGGTTCTCTGAGGGACATCACAGTAACCCTTTCATTCATGGATACGAAGACCTAAAGTCAGAGCCTCACAAGGCTGTTCCTCAAGAGACTTTGGGAAGGAACCTCATTTCTACAAATCAGTGATGGCAAACTGAACAACAAATATCCCAAACACACTCACACACACATAATGAATGATATACTAATACTTATCCTGTATGTGAATTTCTTGCATTCTACAGACTTAATTACAACATTCAGCAAGACCAAAAGACATGGAACATCGCACAGCCTTGTTCATTCCATCTATTTCAACAGACTTACAAGGAGACTTCTGCATGCTTATACAGCGGGTACACTCAACGAGTGGGAAATCATTGCTAGTATGACAATTTCTGAGAAAAAGGAAAGAAATTAATACATGAAGACACTACAAGTATTGAACAGAGACACAAAGACAGACACACAGAAAGATAAACAGACAGGTAGACAGACAGACAAACACACATACACACACACACACACAAACACGCAGACACCCAGGAGCCCTGACTGTATTCAAAGCATGTCGAATGTTATCTGCAACGGCTGAAATGCTCACATTATCCTACTAAGTGGACACTTTCAGCACTTGAGAAAGGGTCAAACCCAGAAAAACACGTGAAATGATGTCGGATCCACCAATTTCCTTGGAAGGAAGACATCCGACCACCATTATGCCAAGGAACAACTAAAGCCTAATCCAGAGTCAGTGCCTGCAGCCATCACTTGAATCGAAATCAATTCTAGCAGGGTAACGATGCATGATACCATACGATGGTCATATTCTAGGAAATCGGAATCTTTCCTCCTCAGAGAATTGATTACAGTTGATGTAGAGAACAACATGAAATTACTGCCTTTCAAGTAGCATTCTTGACTGGCATTATTAGGAACTGAACATCTAAAGGACACTGATCCAGGAAGTATTTTTAACCACATATACACCCTCACACATAAACACACTCCCAGAGTGCCTGTGGTCCATGAATTATAACTATTTTGGAGTAGGTGAATTTCTGGACTTTCATCTAAGAAAAGTACCTTTCAGCAGAACCCATACTTACAAATAGCTGAAAACACTGGTGATGAGGTGAACGTCTTCAAACCTTCACCGCCCGTGCTTTAATGGACTCTTCAGACCAGAGAAGAAATTATGTTAGATCAACAAGTGCCTGTGGTGTGTCTTTAGGTAACCTTTTGCTCCCTTGGCAGTCCACTAGAACCACACCGAGATCACGTATTCAGGATTAGAAGCAGAAAGCATGGCTCCCTCTGCACCACAGCAACGTCCAGGTGTCCTGTTCTGCTTGGTGAGTTCCCTGCACAAATGACACACAGGCCTGTGGACACTAAAAGCTGTGTGGCACGGTAACTTACGCTAGCTGTGAAGAATGGTATCACCTGATTGTGATGTGCTCAGGTCACCCGTTTGCTCCTGCCACGCGTGCCTCGTATCCCTAGGGCCCAGTTAAAAGTGAAGTCTTCCACACAATACAGGGACACCTACCTCCACCTCCTTCCTGCTTGGCTGGCTGCGCTGCCATAGCAACAGGCCAGGCGGGAGCTGCCTCACGATTCTCCCTGTTCCAGGGGCTGTGTTCCCACTGTGACATCACAGCCATGTCTGGTCCTGATTGGTCAGACCACATAAGCACTGCCTCTACGGCCCCTCTCCCAACAGTCTGCAGCCACTTGTGTGCCAGTTTCCTTGGAAAATCTTCTGATCTGGGGAATGCTTTTCTCCACCAGGTTCCCTCCTCAGATCATTCAAGAGTCAACTGCCAGGACATTTCTATCATATTCCAAACTACTCCTAATCCGGACCCCACACTTTGGAGGACAGGAAGACTTTCACGTGGTGAGTACACAAACACCTCAAGCCCTTTGAAGGTAAATCAGTCGGGAAAACTACCTGAGACTTGGATGAGGCAACTTACTCTCAGAACTACATCTCCAACCATCTAGGAGGGGATTCCCTTACGTGGACCCAAAATATCACAGAGTGAGAACCTGGGGCTGTTTTCCAGCCTACTGTGTTCCTACCTTGAACCTAACACACAAACATACACATTGGCTGCCAACAGCCTCAAGGTGACCCCATGAATTCACTTCCTCTCCACACAGAAATTACTTCACTTTGATCTGAGAAATACATAGGCACACACACGCTATAGACTAGGTTTCTCTAGTCAGTGAAATTTTTAACAAGTCTCGGGAGAATGGCAGGTTTCAGAAAAACCATAACCTATGGAAGAAGCACGAAACTCTCAGGCAGGACCTTCAAATCTGCAAAGGTTCTACGAGGGACATCACAGTACACCTTCCATTCAGGGAACCGAAGACCAACTCAGAGACACAAAAGGCAGTTCCTCAAGTGACTTGGAGAAGGAATCTAATTTCCATAAATCAGTGATGGCAAACTGAACAACAAGTTTCCCACACACATTCACACACACATAATAAGTGATATACTCATACTTATACTGTATGTGAATTTCTTGCATACTATGGAGTTAACTTCAGCTTTGAGCAAGACCAGAAGTTATGGAACATCACACAGCCTTGTTCATTACATCTATTCCACAGAGTTAATGATAGATTTTGATTCCAAGAGACTTCTGCATGCCTATGCAGCAGATACACTCAACGAGTGTCAAATAGTTGCTGGTAGGACAATTTATGAGAAACAGCAAAGAAATTAATACATGAAGATACTATAAATATTAAACACAGACACAAAGACAGACACATACACACAAAGATAAACAGACAGATACACACACACACACACACACACACACACACACACAGACACCCAGGAGCAATGCCTGTATTCAAAGCATGTTGAATGTTATCCCCAATGGATGAAATCCTCGCGTTATCCACTGAATGGACACTTTCAGCCCTTGAGAAGGATCAAACTTAGAAAAACACGTGAAGTGACATCGGTTCCACCAATGTCCTTGGAAGGAAGACCTACTACCACCATTATGCCAAGGAACAACTAAAACCTAATCCAGACTCAGTGCCTGAAGCCATCACTTGAATCGAAATCAGTTCTAGCACGGTAACTATGCATGTACATACATCATGATAGCCTGCCATACACTGGCCATATTCAAGGAACACTGAATCTTTTCTCCTCAGACAATTGATTACAGTTTATCTAGGGAATAGTAACACGGAGAAAAAAACGAAATTACTGCCTTTCAAGTAGCATTCCTGACTGGCATTATTAGGAACTGAGCATCTAACGGACACTGATCCAGGAATTATGTTTATCCACACGTGCGCCCCCACACATAAACACACCCACAGAGTGGCTGTGATCCATGACTATGAACTACTTTGGAGTAAGTGCATTTCTGGACTTTCATCTAAAATAGTACCTTTCAGCAGAACCCATACTTAGGAATACTGGCAAACACTGGTGATGAGGTGAATGTCTTCAAACCTTCACTGCCCGAGGTTGAATGAACCCTGCAGACCACAGAAGAAATTTTGTCAGATCAACAAGTGCCTGTGCTGGGCCACAATGTAACCTTTCCCTCCCTTGCCAGTCCACTGGAACCACACCTTGAGATCACGTGGTCAGGATAAGAAGCAGAAACTAAGGCTGCCTGTGCACCACAGCGACATCAGGCAGCCTGTTCTGCTTGGTGAGTTCCCTGCGCAAATGACACAGAAGCCTGTGGACACTAAAAGCTGTGTGGCACGGTAGCTTACGCTAGCTGTGAAGAATGGAATCACCCGATCCTGATGTGCTCAGTTCACCCTTGTGCTCCTCCCACACGTGCCCCGTGTCCCTAGGACCCAGTTAAAAGAGAAGTCTTCCACACAAGACAGGGCCACCTACCTCCAGCTTCTTCATGCTTGGCTGGCTCTGCTACCATAGCAGCAGACCAGGCAGGAGCTGCCTTAGGAATCTATATGTTCCAGGGTCTGTGATCCCACTGTGACACCACAACCAAGTCTGTCCTGATTGGTAAGACCATGTAAGCACTGCCTCTACATCCCTCTCCCGCCAGTCTCCAGCCACTTGTGTGACAGTTTCCTGGCAAGATCTCCTGATCTGAGCAATGCTTTTCTCCACCATGTTCCCTCCTCAGATCATTCAAGCTTCAACTGCCTTCACATTTCTATCATGTTCCAAACTACTGCCAATCTGGAATCCACACTTTGGAGGAAAAGAAGGCTTTCACGTGGTGAGTACACCAACCCATCAAGCCCTTTGAAGGTAAATCAGCCAGGAAAACATCCGTTACCTTGGATGAGGCAACTTCCTTCTCAGAACTACATCTCCCATCATCTGGGAGGGGACTCCCTTATGGGGACCCAAAATATCACAGAGAGAGGACCCGAGGCTGTTTTCCACCCTACGGTGTTCCTAACTTGAACAGAACACGCAAACGCACATAATGGCTGCCAAGAGACTCCAGGTGATCACATGAATTCTCTTCCTCTCGACACAGAAATTACTTCACTTTGATCTGAGAAGTACACAGGCACACACACACGCTATAGCCAAGGAATGCTTAGGTTTCTCTAGTCACTGAAATGCTTACCACCTCTCAGGAGAATGGCAGGTTTCAGGAACACCACAACCTATGGAATAAACATGAAACTTTCAGGAAGGCCATTCAATACTACAAAGGTTCTCTGAGGGACATCACAGTAACCCTTTCATTCATGGATACGAAGACCTAAAGTCAGAGCCTCACAAGGCTGTTCCTCAAGAGACTTTGGGAAGGAACCTCATTTCTACAAATCAGTGATGGCAAACTGAACAACAAATATCCCAAACACACTCACACACACATAATGAATGATATACTAATACTTATCCTGTATGTGAATTTCTTGCATTCTACAGACTTAATTACAACATTCAGCAAGACCAAAAGACATGGAACATCGCACAGCCTTGTTCATTCCATCTATTTCAACAGACTTACAAGGAGACTTCTGCATGCTTATACAGCGGGTACACTCAACGAGTGGGAAATCATTGCTAGTATGACAATTTCTGAGAAAAAGGAAAGAAATTAATACATGAAGACACTACAAGTATTGAACAGAGACACAAAGACAGACACACAGAAAGATAAACAGACAGGTAGACAGACAGACAAACACACATACACACACACACACACAAACACGCAGACACCCAGGAGCCCTGACTGTATTCAAAGCATGTCGAATGTTATCTGCAACGGCTGAAATGCTCACATTATCCTACTAAGTGGACACTTTCAGCACTTGAGAAAGGGTCAAACCCAGAAAAACACGTGAAATGATGTCGGATCCACCAATTTCCTTGGAAGGAAGACATCCGACCACCATTATGCCAAGGAACAACTAAAGCCTAATCCAGAGTCAGTGCCTGCAGCCATCACTTGAATCGAAATCAATTCTAGCAGGGTAACGATGCATGATACCATACGATGGTCATATTCTAGGAAATCGGAATCTTTCCTCCTCAGAGAATTGATTACAGTTGATGTAGAGAACAACATGAAATTACTGCCTTTCAAGTAGCATTCTTGACTGGCATTATTAGGAACTGAACATCTAAAGGACACTGATCCAGGAAGTATTTTTAACCACATATACACCCTCACACATAAACACACTCCCAGAGTGCCTGTGGTCCATGAATTATAACTATTTTGGAGTAGGTGAATTTCTGGACTTTCATCTAAGAAAAGTACCTTTCAGCAGAACCCATACTTACAAATAGCTGAAAACACTGGTGATGAGGTGAACGTCTTCAAACCTTCACCGCCCGTGCTTTAATGGACTCTTCAGACCAGAGAAGAAATTATGTTAGATCAACAAGTGCCTGTGGTGTGTCTTTAGGTAACCTTTTGCTCCCTTGGCAGTCCACTAGAACCACACCGAGATCACGTATTCAGGATTAGAAGCAGAAAGCATGGCTCCCTCTGCACCACAGCAACGTCCAGGTGTCCTGTTCTGCTTGGTGAGTTCCCTGCACAAATGACACACAGGCCTGTGGACACTAAAAGCTGTGTGGCACGGTAACTTACGCTAGCTGTGAAGAATGGTATCACCTGATTGTGATGTGCTCAGGTCACCCGTTTGCTCCTGCCACGCGTGCCTCGTATCCCTAGGGCCCAGTTAAAAGTGAAGTCTTCCACACAATACAGGGACACCTACCTCCACCTCCTTCCTGCTTGGCTGGCTGCGCTGCCATAGCAACAGGCCAGGCGGGAGCTGCCTCACGATTCTCCCTGTTCCAGGGGCTGTGTTCCCACTGTGACATCACAGCCATGTCTGGTCCTGATTGGTCAGACCACATAAGCACTGCCTCTACGGCCCCTCTCCCAACAGTCTGCAGCCACTTCTGTGCCAGTTTCCTTGGAAAATCTTCTGATCTGGGGAATGCTTTTCTCCACCAGGTTCCCTCCTCAGATCATTCAAGAGTCAACTGCCAGGACATTTCTATCATATTCCAAACTACTCCTAATCCGGACCCCACACTTTGGAGGACAGGAAGACTTTCACGTGGTGAGTACACAAACACCTCAAGCCCTTTGAAGGTAAATCAGTCGGGAAAACTACCTGAGACTTGGATGAGGCAACTTACTCTCAGAACTACATCTCCAACCATCTAGGAGGGGATTCCCTTACGTGGACCCAAAATATCACAGAGTGAGAACCTGGGGCTGTTTTCCAGCCTACTGTGTTCCTACCTTGAACCTAACACACAAACATACACATTGGCTGCCAACAGCCTCAAGGTGACCCCATGAATTCACTTCCTCTCCACACAGAAATTACTTCACTTTGATCTGAGAAATACATAGGCACACACACGCTATAGACTAGGTTTCTCTAGTCAGTGAAATTTTTAACAAGTCTCGGGAGAATGGCAGGTTTCAGAAAAACCATAACCTATGGAAGAAGCACGAAACTCTCAGGCAGGACCTTCAAATCTGCAAAGGTTCTACGAGGGACATCACAGTACACCTTCCATTCAGGGAACCGAAGAAAAAATCAGAGACACAAAAGGCAGTTCCTCAAGTGACTTGGAGAAGGAATCTAATTTCCATAAATCAGTGATGGCAAACTGAACAACAAGTTTCCCACACACATTCACACACACATAATAAGTGATATACTCATACTTATACTGTATGTGAATTTCTTGCATACTATGGAGTTAACTTCAGCTTTGAGCAAGACCAGAAGTTATGGAACATCACACAGCCTTGTTCATTACATCTATTCCACAGAGTTAATGATAGATTTTGATTCCAAGAGACTTCTGCATGCCTATGCAGCAGATACACTCAACGAGTGTCAAATAGTTGCTGGTAGGACAATTTATGAGAAACAGCAAAGAAATTAATACATGAAGATACTATAAATATTAAACACAGACACAAAGACAGACACATACACACAAAGATAAACAGACAGATACACACACACACACACACACACACACACACACACACACACACACCCAGGAGCAATGCCTGTATTCAAAGCATGTTGAATGTTATCCCCAATGGATGAAATCCTCGCGTTATCCACTGAATGGACACTTTCAGCCCTTGAGAAGGATCAAACTTAGAAAAACACGTGAAGTGACATCGGTTCCACCAATGTCCTTGGAAGGAAGACCTACTACCACTATTATGCCAAGGAACAACTAAAACCTAATCCAGACTCAGTGCCTGAAGCCATCACTTGAATCGAAATCAGTTCTAGCACGGTAACTATGCATGTACATACATCATGATAGCCTGCCATACACTGGCCATATTCAAGGAACACTGAATCTTTTCTCCTCAGACAATTGATTACAGTTTATCTAGGGAATAGTAACACGGAGAAAAAAACGAAATTACTGCCTTTCAAGTAGCATTCCTGACTGGCATTATTAGGAACTGAGCATCTAACGGACACTGATCCAGGAATTATGTTTATCCACACGTGCGCCCCCACACATAAACACACCCACAGAGTGGCTGTGATCCATGACTATGAACTACTTTGGAGTAAGTGCATTTCTGGACTTTCATCTAAAATAGTACCTTTCAGCAGAACCCATACTTAGGAATACTGGCAAACACTGGTGATGAGGTGAATGTCTTCAAACCTTCACTGCCCGAGGTTGAATGAACCCTGCAGACCACAGAAGAAATTTTGTCAGATCAACAAGTGCCTGTGCTGGGCCACAATGTAACCTTTCCCTCCCTTGCCAGTCCACTGGAACCACACCTTGAGATCACGTGGTCAGGATAAGAAGCAGAAACTAAGGCTGCCTGTGCACCACAGCGACATCAGGCAGCCTGTTCTGCTTGGTGAGTTCCCTGCGCAAATGACACAGAAGCCTGTGGACACTAAAAGCTGTGTGGCACGGTAGCTTACTCTAGCTGTGAAGAATGGAATCACCCGATCCTGATGTGCTCAGTTCACCCTTGTGCTCCTCCCACACGTGCCCCGTGTCCCTAGGACCCAGTTAAAAGAGAAGTCTTCCACACAAGACAGGGCCACCTACCTCCAGCTTCTTCATGCTTGGCTGGCTCTGCTACCATAGCAGCAGACCAGGCAGGAGCTGCCTTAGGAATCTATATGTTCCAGGGTCTGTGATCCCACTGTGACACCACAACCAAGTCTGTCCTGATTGGTAAGCCCTTGTAAGCACTGCCTCTACATCCCTCTCCCGCCAGTCTCCAGCCACTTGTGTGACAGTTTCCTCGCAAGATCTCCTGATCTGAGCAATGCTTTTCTCCACCATGTTCCCTCCTCAGATCATTCAAGCTTCAACTGCCTTCACATTTCTATCATGTTCCAAACTACTGCCAATCTGGAATCCACACTTTGGAGGAAAAGAAGGCTTTCACGTGGTGAGTACACCAACCCATCAAGCCCTTTGAAGGTAAATCAGCCAGGAAAACATCCGTTACCTTGGATGAGGCAACTTCCTTCTCAGAACTACATCTCCCATCATCTGGGAGGGGACTCCCTTATGGGGACCCAAAATATCACAGAGAGAGGACCCGAGGCTGTTTTCCACCCTACGGTGTTCCTAACTTGAACAGAACACGCAAACGCACATAATGGCTGCCAAGAGACTCCAGGTGATCACATGAATTCTCTTCCTCTCGACACAGAAATTACTTCACTTTGATCTGAGAAGTACACAGGCACACACACACGCTATAGCCAAGGAATGCTTAGGTTTCTCTAGTCACTGAAATGCTTACCACCTCTCAGGAGAATGGCAGGTTTCAGGAACACCACAACCTATGGAATAAACATGAAACTTTCAGGAAGGCCATTCAATACTACAAAGGTTCTCTGAGGGACATCACAGTAACCCTTTCATTCATGGATACGAAGACCTAAAGTCAGAGCCTCACAAGGCTGTTCCTCAAGAGACTTTGGGAAGGAACCTCATTTCTACAAATCAGTGATGGCAAACTGAACAACAAATATCCCAAACACACTCACACACACATAATGAATGATATACTAATACTTATCCTGTATGTGAATTTCTTGCATTCTACAGACTTAATTACAACATTCAGCAAGACCAAAAGACATGGAACATCGCACAGCCTTGTTCATTCCATCTATTTCAACAGACTTACAAGGAGACTTCTGCATGCTTATACAGCGGGTACACTCAACGAGTGGGAAATCATTGCTAGTATGACAATTTCTGAGAAAAAGGAAAGAAATTAATACATGAAGACACTACAAGTATTGAACAGAGACACAAAGACAGACACACAGAAAGATAAACAGACAGGTAGACAGACAGACAAACACACATACACACACACACACACAAACACGCAGACACCCAGGAGCCCTGACTGTATTCAAAGCATGTCGAATGTTATCTGCAACGGCTGAAATGCTCACATTATCCTACTAAGTGGACACTTTCAGCACTTGAGAAAGGGTCAAACCCAGAAAAACACGTGAAATGATGTCGGATCCACCAATTTCCTTGGAAGGAAGACATCCGACCACCATTATGCCAAGGAACAACTAAAGCCTAATCCAGAGTCAGTGCCTGCAGCCATCACTTGAATCGAAATCAATTCTAGCAGGGTAACGATGCATGATACCATACGATGGTCATATTCTAGGAAATCGGAATCTTTCCTCCTCAGAGAATTGATTACAGTTGATGTAGAGAACAACATGAAATTACTGCCTTTCAAGTAGCATTCTTGACTGGCATTATTAGGAACTGAACATCTAAAGGACACTGATCCAGGAAGTATTTTTAACCACATATACACCCTCACACATAAACACACTCCCAGAGTGCCTGTGGTCCATGAATTATAACTATTTTGGAGTAGGTGAATTTCTGGACTTTCATCTAAGAAAAGTACCTTTCAGCAGAACCCATACTTACAAATAGCTGAAAACACTGGTGATGAGGTGAACGTCTTCAAACCTTCACCGCCCGTGCTTTAATGGACTCTTCAGACCAGAGAAGAAATTATGTTAGATCAACAAGTGCCTGTGGTGTGTCTTTAGGTAACCTTTTGCTCCCTTGGCAGTCCACTAGAACCACACCGAGATCACGTATTCAGGATTAGAAGCAGAAAGCATGGCTCCCTCTGCACCACAGCAACGTCCAGGTGTCCTGTTCTGCTTGGTGAGTTCCCTGCACAAATGACACACAGGCCTGTGGACACTAAAAGCTGTGTGGCACGGTAACTTACGCTAGCTGTGAAGAATGGTATCACCTGATTGTGATGTGCTCAGGTCACCCGTTTGCTCCTGCCACGCGTGCCTCGTATCCCTAGGGCCCAGTTAAAAGTGAAGTCTTCCACACAATACAGGGACACCTACCTCCACCTCCTTCCTGCTTGGCTGGCTGCGCTGCCATAGCAACAGGCCAGGCGGGAGCTGCCTCACGATTCTCCCTGTTCCAGGGGCTGTGTTCCCACTGTGACATCACAGCCATGTCTGGTCCTGATTGGTCAGACCACATAAGCACTGCCTCTACGGCCCCTCTCCCAACAGTCTGCAGCCACTTCTGTGCCAGTTTCCTTGGAAAATCTTCTGATCTGGGGAATGCTTTTCTCCACCAGGTTCCCTCCTCAGATCATTCAAGAGTCAACTGCCAGGACATTTCTATCATATTCCAAACTACTCCTAATCCGGACCCCACACTTTGGAGGACAGGAAGACTTTCACGTGGTGAGTACACAAACACCTCAAGCCCTTTGAAGGTAAATCAGTCGGGAAAACTACCTGAGACTTGGATGAGGCAACTTACTCTCAGAACTACATCTCCAACCATCTAGGAGGGGATTCCCTTACGTGGACCCAAAATATCACAGAGTGAGAACCTGGGGCTGTTTTCCAGCCTACTGTGTTCCTACCTTGAACCTAACACACAAACATACACATTGGCTGCCAACAGCCTCAAGGTGACCCCATGAATTCACTTCCTCTCCACACAGAAATTACTTCACTTTGATCTGAGAAATACATAGGCACACACACGCTATAGACTAGGTTTCTCTAGTCAGTGAAATTTTTAACAAGTCTCGGGAGAATGGCAGGTTTCAGAAAAACCATAACCTATGGAAGAAGCACGAAACTCTCAGGCAGGACCTTCAAATCTGCAAAGGTTCTACGAGGGACATCACAGTACACCTTCCATTCAGGGAACCGAAGAAAAAATCAGAGACACAAAAGGCAGTTCCTCAAGTGACTTGGAGAAGGAATCTAATTTCCATAAATCAGTGATGGCAAACTGAACAACAAGTTTCCCACACACATTCACACACACATAATAAGTGATATACTCATACTTATACTGTATGTGAATTTCTTGCATACTATGGAGTTAACTTCAGCTTTGAGCAAGACCAGAAGTTATGGAACATCACACAGCCTTGTTCATTACATCTATTCCACAGAGTTAATGATAGATTTTGATTCCAAGAGACTTCTGCATGCCTATGCAGCAGATACACTCAACGAGTGTCAAATAGTTGCTGGTAGGACAATTTATGAGAAACAGCAAAGAAATTAATACATGAAGATACTATAAATATTAAACACAGACACAAAGACAGACACATACACACAAAGATAAACAGACAGATACACACACACACACACACACACACACACACACACACACACACACCCAGGAGCAATGCCTGTATTCAAAGCATGTTGAATGTTATCCCCAATGGATGAAATCCTCGCGTTATCCACTGAATGGACACTTTCAGCCCTTGAGAAGGATCAAACTTAGAAAAACACGTGAAGTGACATCGGTTCCACCAATGTCCTTGGAAGGAAGACCTACTACCACTATTATGCCAAGGAACAACTAAAACCTAATCCAGACTCAGTGCCTGAAGCCATCACTTGAATCGAAATCAGTTCTAGCACGGTAACTATGCATGTACATACATCATGATAGCCTGCCATACACTGGCCATATTCAAGGAACACTGAATCTTTTCTCCTCAGACAATTGATTACAGTTTATCTAGGGAATAGTAACACGGAGAAAAAAACGAAATTACTGCCTTTCAAGTAGCATTCCTGACTGGCATTATTAGGAACTGAGCATCTAACGGACACTGATCCAGGAATTATGTTTATCCACACGTGCGCCCCCACACATAAACACACCCACAGAGTGGCTGTGATCCATGACTATGAACTACTTTGGAGTAAGTGCATTTCTGGACTTTCATCTAAAATAGTACCTTTCAGCAGAACCCATACTTAGGAATACTGGCAAACACTGGTGATGAGGTGAATGTCTTCAAACCTTCACTGCCCGAGGTTGAATGAACCCTGCAGACCACAGAAGAAATTTTGTCAGATCAACAAGTGCCTGTGCTGGGCCACAATGTAACCTTTCCCTCCCTTGCCAGTCCACTGGAACCACACCTTGAGATCACGTGGTCAGGATAAGAAGCAGAAACTAAGGCTGCCTGTGCACCACAGCGACATCAGGCAGCCTGTTCTGCTTGGTGAGTTCCCTGCGCAAATGACACAGAAGCCTGTGGACACTAAAAGCTGTGTGGCACGGTAGCTTACTCTAGCTGTGAAGAATGGAATCACCCGATCCTGATGTGCTCAGTTCACCCTTGTGCTCCTCCCACACGTGCCCCGTGTCCCTAGGACCCAGTTAAAAGAGAAGTCTTCCACACAAGACAGGGCCACCTACCTCCAGCTTCTTCATGCTTGGCTGGCTCTGCTACCATAGCAGCAGACCAGGCAGGAGCTGCCTTAGGAATCTATATGTTCCAGGGTCTGTGATCCCACTGTGACACCACAACCAAGTCTGTCCTGATTGGTAAGCCCTTGTAAGCACTGCCTCTACATCCCTCTCCCGCCAGTCTCCAGCCACTTGTGTGACAGTTTCCTCGCAAGATCTCCTGATCTGAGCAATGCTTTTCTCCACCATGTTCCCTCCTCAGATCATTCAAGCTTCAACTGCCTTCACATTTCTATCATGTTCCAAACTACTGCCAATCTGGAATCCACACTTTGGAGGAAAAGAAGGCTTTCACGTGGTGAGTACACCAACCCATCAAGCCCTTTGAAGGTAAATCAGCCAGGAAAACATCCGTTACCTTGGATGAGGCAACTTCCTTCTCAGAACTACATCTCCCATCATCTGGGAGGGGACTCCCTTATGGGGACCCAAAATATCACAGAGAGAGGACCCGAGGCTGTTTTCCACCCTACGGTGTTCCTAACTTGAACAGAACACGCAAACGCACATAATGGCTGCCAAGAGACTCCAGGTGATCACATGAATTCTCTTCCTCTCGACACAGAAATTACTTCACTTTGATCTGAGAAGTACACAGGCACACACACACGCTATAGCCAAGGAATGCTTAGGTTGCTCTAGTCACTGAAATGCTTACCACCTCTCAGGAGAATGGCAGGTTTCAGGAACACCACAACCTATGGAATAAACATGAAACTTTCAGGAAGGCCATTCAATACTACAAAGGTTCTCTGAGGGACATCACAGTAACCCTTTCATTCATGGATACGAAGACCTAAAGTCAGAGCCTCACAAGGCTGTTCCTCAAGAGACTTTGGGAAGGAACCTCATTTCTACAAATCAGTGATGGCAAACTGAACAACAAATATCCCAAACACACTCACACACACATAATGAATGATATACTAATACTTATCCTGTATGTGAATTTCTTGCATTCTACAGACTTAATTACAACATTCAGCAAGACCAAAAGACATGGAACATCGCACAGCCTTGTTCATTCCATCTATTTCAACAGACTTACAAGGAGACTTCTGCATGCTTATACAGCGGGTACACTCAACGAGTGGGAAATCATTGCTAGTATGACAATTTCTGAGAAAAAGGAAAGAAATTAATACATGAAGACACTACAAGTATTGAACAGAGACACAAAGACAGACACACAGAAAGATAAACAGACAGGTAGACAGACAGACAAACACACATACACACACACACACACAAACACGCAGACACCCAGGAGCCCTGACTGTATTCAAAGCATGTCGAATGTTATCTGCAACGGCTGAAATGCTCACATTATCCTACTAAGTGGACACTTTCAGCACTTGAGAAAGGGTCAAACCCAGAAAAACACGTGAAATGATGTCGGATCCACCAATTTCCTTGGAAGGAAGACATCCGACCACCATTATGCCAAGGAACAACTAAAGCCTAATCCAGAGTCAGTGCCTGCAGCCATCACTTGAATCGAAATCAATTCTAGCAGGGTAACGATGCATGATACCATACGATGGTCATATTCTAGGAAATCGGAATCTTTCCTCCTCAGAGAATTGATTACAGTTGATGTAGAGAACAACATGAAATTACTGCCTTTCAAGTAGCATTCTTGACTGGCATTATTAGGAACTGAACATCTAAAGGACACTGATCCAGGAAGTATTTTTAACCACATATACACCCTCACACATAAACACACTCCCAGAGTGCCTGTGGTCCATGAATTATAACTATTTTGGAGTAGGTGAATTTCTGGACTTTCATCTAAGAAAAGTACCTTTCAGCAGAACCCATACTTACAAATAGCTGAAAACACTGGTGATGAGGTGAACGTCTTCAAACCTTCACCGCCCGTGCTTTAATGGACTCTTCAGACCAGAGAAGAAATTATGTTAGATCAACAAGTGCCTGTGGTGTGTCTTTAGGTAACCTTTTGCTCCCTTGGCAGTCCACTAGAACCACACCGAGATCACGTATTCAGGATTAGAAGCAGAAAGCATGGCTCCCTCTGCACCACAGCAACGTCCAGGTGTCCTGTTCTGCTTGGTGAGTTCCCTGCACAAATGACACACAGGCCTGTGGACACTAAAAGCTGTGTGGCACGGTAACTTACGCTAGCTGTGAAGAATGGTATCACCTGATTGTGATGTGCTCAGGTCACCCGTTTGCTCCTGCCACGCGTGCCTCGTATCCCTAGGGCCCAGTTAAAAGTGAAGTCTTCCACACAATACAGGGACACCTACCTCCACCTCCTTCCTGCTTGGCTGGCTGCGCTGCCATAGCAACAGGCCAGGCGGGAGCTGCCTCACGATTCTCCCTGTTCCAGGGGCTGTGTTCCCACTGTGACATCACAGCCATGTCTGGTCCTGATTGGTCAGACCACATAAGCACTGCCTCTACGGCCCCTCTCCCAACAGTCTGCAGCCACTTCTGTGCCAGTTTCCTTGGAAAATCTTCTGATCTGGGGAATGCTTTTCTCCACCAGGTTCCCTCCTCAGATCATTCAAGAGTCAACTGCCAGGACATTTCTATCATATTCCAAACTACTCCTAATCCGGACCCCACACTTTGGAGGACAGGAAGACTTTCACGTGGTGAGTACACAAACACCTCAAGCCCTTTGAAGGTAAATCAGTCGGGAAAACTACCTGAGACTTGGATGAGGCAACTTACTCTCAGAACTACATCTCCAACCATCTAGGAGGGGATTCCCTTACGTGGACCCAAAATATCACAGAGTGAGAACCTGGGGCTGTTTTCCAGCCTACTGTGTTCCTACCTTGAACCTAACACACAAACATACACATTGGCTGCCAACAGCCTCAAGGTGACCCCATGAATTCACTTCCTCTCCACACAGAAATTACTTCACTTTGATCTGAGAAATACATAGGCACACACACGCTATAGACTAGGTTTCTCTAGTCAGTGAAATTTTTAACAAGTCTCGGGAGAATGGCAGGTTTCAGAAAAACCATAACCTATGGAAGAAGCACGAAACTCTCAGGCAGGACCTTCAAATCTGCAAAGGTTCTACGAGGGACATCACAGTACACCTTCCATTCAGGGAACCGAAGAAAAAATCAGAGACACAAAAGGCAGTTCCTCAAGTGACTTGGAGAAGGAATCTAATTTCCATAAATCAGTGATGGCAAACTGAACAACAAGTTTCCCACACACATTCACACACACATAATAAGTGATATACTCATACTTATACTGTATGTGAATTTCTTGCATACTATGGAGTTAACTTCAGCTTTGAGCAAGACCAGAAGTTATGGAACATCACACAGCCTTGTTCATTACATCTATTCCACAGAGTTAATGATAGATTTTGATTCCAAGAGACTTCTGCATGCCTATGCAGCAGATACACTCAACGAGTGTCAAATAGTTGCTGGTAGGACAATTTATGAGAAACAGCAAAGAAATTAATACATGAAGATACTATAAATATTAAACACAGACACAAAGACAGACACATACACACAAAGATAAACAGACAGATACACACACACACACACACACACACACACACACACACACACCCAGGAGCAATGCCTGTATTCAAAGCATGTTGAATGTTATCCCCAATGGATGAAATCCTCGCGTTATCCACTGAATGGACACTTTCAGCCCTTGAGAAGGATCAAACTTAGAAAAACACGTGAAGTGACATCGGTTCCACCAATGTCCTTGGAAGGAAGACCTACTACCACTATTATGCCAAGGAACAACTAAAACCTAATCCAGACTCAGTGCCTGAAGCCATCACTTGAATCGAAATCAGTTCTAGCACGGTAACTATGCATGTACATACATCATGATAGCCTGCCATACACTGGCCATATTCAAGGAACACTGAATCTTTTCTCCTCAGACAATTGATTACAGTTTATCTAGGGAATAGTAACACGGAGAAAAAAACGAAATTACTGCCTTTCAAGTAGCATTCCTGACTGGCATTATTAGGAACTGAGCATCTAACGGACACTGATCCAGGAATTATGTTTATCCACACGTGCGCCCCCACACATAAACACACCCACAGAGTGGCTGTGATCCATGACTATGAACTACTTTGGAGTAAGTGCATTTCTGGACTTTCATCTAAAATAGTACCTTTCAGCAGAACCCATACTTAGGAATACTGGCAAACACTGGTGATGAGGTGAATGTCTTCAAACCTTCACTGCCCGAGGTTGAATGAACCCTGCAGACCACAGAAGAAATTTTGTCAGATCAACAAGTGCCTGTGCTGGGCCACAATGTAACCTTTCCCTCCCTTGCCAGTCCACTGGAACCACACCTTGAGATCACGTGGTCAGGATAAGAAGCAGAAACTAAGGCTGCCTGTGCACCACAGCGACATCAGGCAGCCTGTTCTGCTTGGTGAGTTCCCTGCGCAAATGACACAGAAGCCTGTGGACACTAAAAGCTGTGTGGCACGGTAGCTTACTCTAGCTGTGAAGAATGGAATCACCCGATCCTGATGTGCTCAGTTCACCCTTGTGCTCCTCCCACACGTGCCCCGTGTCCCTAGGACCCAGTTAAAAGAGAAGTCTTCCACACAAGACAGGGCCACCTACCTCCAGCTTCTTCATGCTTGGCTGGCTCTGCTACCATAGCAGCAGACCAGGCAGGAGCTGCCTTAGGAATCTATATGTTCCAGGGTCTGTGATCCCACTGTGACACCACAACCAAGTCTGTCCTGATTGGTAAGCCCTTGTAAGCACTGCCTCTACATCCCTCTCCCGCCAGTCTCCAGCCACTTGTGTGACAGTTTCCTCGCAAGATCTCCTGATCTGAGCAATGCTTTTCTCCACCATGTTCCCTCCTCAGATCATTCAAGCTTCAACTGCCTTCACATTTCTATCATGTTCCAAACTACTGCCAATCTGGAATCCACACTTTGGAGGAAAAGAAGGCTTTCACGTGGTGAGTACACCAACCCATCAAGCCCTTTGAAGGTAAATCAGCCAGGAAAACATCCGTTACCTTGGATGAGGCAACTTCCTTCTCAGAACTACATCTCCCATCATCTGGGAGGGGACTCCCTTATGGGGACCCAAAATATCACAGAGAGAGGACCCGAGGCTGTTTTCCACCCTACGGTGTTCCTAACTTGAACAGAACACGCAAACGCACATAATGGCTGCCAAGAGACTCCAGGTGATCACATGAATTCTCTTCCTCTCGACACAGAAATTACTTCACTTTGATCTGAGAAGTACACAGGCACACACACACGCTATAGCCAAGGAATGCTTAGGTTGCTCTAGTCACTGAAATGCTTACCACCTCTCAGGAGAATGGCAGGTTTCAGGAACACCACAACCTATGGAATAAACATGAAACTTTCAGGAAGGCCATTCAATACTACAAAGGTTCTCTGAGGGACATCACAGTAACCCTTTCATTCATGGATACGAAGACCTAAAGTCAGAGCCTCACAAGGCTGTTCCTCAAGAGACTTTGGGAAGGAACCTCATTTCTACAAATCAGTGATGGCAAACTGAACAACAAATATCCCAAACACACTCACACACACATAATGAATGATATACTAATACTTATCCTGTATGTGAATTTCTTGCATTCTACAGACTTAATTACAACATTCAGCAAGACCAAAAGACATGGAACATCGCACAGCCTTGTTCATTCCATCTATTTCAACAGACTTACAAGGAGACTTCTGCATGCTTATACAGCGGGTACACTCAACGAGTGGGAAATCATTGCTAGTATGACAATTTCTGAGAAAAAGGAAAGAAATTAATACATGAAGACACTACAAGTATTGAACAGAGACACAAAGACAGACACACAGAAAGATAAACAGACAGGTAGACAGACAGACAAACACACATACACACACACACACACAAACACGCAGACACCCAGGAGCCCTGACTGTATTCAAAGCATGTCGAATGTTATCTGCAACGGCTGAAATGCTCACATTATCCTACTAAGTGGACACTTTCAGCACTTGAGAAAGGGTCAAACCCAGAAAAACACGTGAAATGATGTCGGATCCACCAATTTCCTTGGAAGGAAGACATCCGACCACCATTATGCCAAGGAACAACTAAAGCCTAATCCAGAGTCAGTGCCTGCAGCCATCACTTGAATCGAAATCAATTCTAGCAGGGTAACGATGCATGATACCATACGATGGTCATATTCTAGGAAATCGGAATCTTTCCTCCTCAGAGAATTGATTACAGTTGATGTAGAGAACAACATGAAATTACTGCCTTTCAAGTAGCATTCTTGACTGGCATTATTAGGAACTGAACATCTAAAGGACACTGATCCAGGAAGTATTTTTAACCACATATACACCCTCACACATAAACACACTCCCAGAGTGCCTGTGGTCCATGAATTATAACTATTTTGGAGTAGGTGAATTTCTGGACTTTCATCTAAGAAAAGTACCTTTCAGCAGAACCCATACTTACAAATAGCTGAAAACACTGGTGATGAGGTGAACGTCTTCAAACCTTCACCGCCCGTGCTTTAATGGACTCTTCAGACCAGAGAAGAAATTATGTTAGATCAACAAGTGCCTGTGGTGTGTCTTTAGGTAACCTTTTGCTCCCTTGGCAGTCCACTAGAACCACACCGAGATCACGTATTCAGGATTAGAAGCAGAAAGCATGGCTCCCTCTGCACCACAGCAACGTCCAGGTGTCCTGTTCTGCTTGGTGAGTTCCCTGCACAAATGACACACAGGCCTGTGGACACTAAAAGCTGTGTGGCACGGTAACTTACGCTAGCTGTGAAGAATGGTATCACCTGATTGTGATGTGCTCAGGTCACCCGTTTGCTCCTGCCACGCGTGCCTCGTATCCCTAGGGCCCAGTTAAAAGTGAAGTCTTCCACACAATACAGGGACACCTACCTCCACCTCCTTCCTGCTTGGCTGGCTGCGCTGCCATAGCAACAGGCCAGGCAGGAGCTGCCTCACGATTCTCCCTGTTCCAGGGGCTGTGTTCCCACTGTGACATCACAGCCATGTCTGGTCCTGATTGGTCAGACCACATAAGCACTGCCTCTACGGCCCCTCTCCCAACAGTCTGCAGCCACTTGTGTGCCAGTTTCCTTGGAAAATCTTCTGATCTGGGGAATGCTTTTCTCCACCAGGTTCCCTCCTCAGATCATTCAAGAGTCAACTGCCAGGACATTTCTACCATATTCCAAACTACTCCTAATCCGGACCCCACACTTTGGAGGACAGGAAGACTTTCACGTGGTGAGTACACAAACACCTCAAGCCCTTTGAAGGTAAATCAGTCGGGAAAACTACCTGAGACTTGGATGAGGCAACTTACTCTCAGAACTACATCTCCAACCATCTAGGAGGGGATTCCCTTACGTGGACCCAAAATATCACAGAGTGAGAACCTGGGGCTGTTTTCCAGCCTACTGTGTTCCTACCTTGAACCTAACACACAAACATACACATTGGCTGCCAACAGCCTCAAGGTGACCCCATGAATTCACTTCCTCTCCACACAGAAATTACTTCACTTTGATCTGAGAAATACATAGGCACACACACGCTATAGACTAGGTTTCTCTAGTCAGTGAAATTTTTACCAAGTCTCGGGAGAATGGCAGGTTTCAGAAACACCATAACCTATTTAAGAAGCACGAAACTCTCAGGCAGGACCTTCAAATCTGCAAAGGTTCTACGAGGGACATCACAGTACACCTTCCATTCAGGGAACCGAAGAGCAACTCAGAGACACAAAAGGCAGTTCCTCAAGTGACTTGGAGAAGGAATCTAATTTCCATAAATCAGTGATGGCAAACTGAACAACAAATTTCCCACACACATTCACACACACATAATAAGTGATATACTCATACTTATACTGTATGTGAATTTCTTGCATACTATGGAGTTAACTACAGCTTTGAGCAAGACCAGAAGTTATGGAACATCACACAGCCTTGTTCATTACATCTATTCCACAGAGTTAATGATAGATTTTGATTCCAAGAGACTTCTGCATGCCTATGCAGCAGATACACTCAACGAGTGTCAAATAGTTGCTGGTAGGACAATTTATGAGAAACAGCAAAGAAATTAATACATGAAGATACTATAAATATTAAACACAGACACAAAGACAGACACATACACACAAAGATAAACAGACAGATACACACACACACACACACACACACACACACACACACACACAGACACCCAGGAGCAATGCCTGTATTCAAAGCATGTTGAATGTTATCCCCAATGGATGAAATCCTCGCGTTATCCACTGAATGGACACTTTCAGCCCTTGAGAAGGATCAAACTTAGAAAAACACGTGAAGTGACATCGGTTCCACCAATGTCCTTGGAAGGAAGACCTACTACCACCATTATGCCAAGG